>NW_016825370.1:816685-822152 GCF_001698545.2 Rhinopithecus bieti | reverse complement strand
AAAAAAAAAAAAAAAAAAAAAAAAAAATTTATGCTGTAAACAAGCATATGAAAAAAAGCTCAATATCACTGACCATTAGAGAAATGCAAATCAAAACCACAATGAGATAACATCTCACACCAGTCAGAATGGTGATATTACAAACTCAAGAAACAACAGACGCTAGCAAAGCTGTGAAGAAATAGGAATGTTTTTACACTTTTGGTGGGAATGTAAATTAGTTCAACCATTGGAGAAGAAATTGTGGCAATTCCTGAAAGACCTAGAACCGGAAACCCCATTTTACCTAGCAATTGCATTACTGGGTATATATCCAAAGGAATATAAATCATTCTACTATAAAGATACATGCATGCACATGTTCGTTGCAGCACTATTCACAAGAGCAAAGACATGGAATCAATCCAAATACCCATCAATGATAGAATGGATAAAGAAAATGTGGTACATATATACCGTGGAATACTACACAGCCATAAAAATGAACAAGATCATGTCCTTTGCAGGGACATGAATGGAGCTCAAAGACATTACCCTCAACAAACTAATACAGAAGCAGAAAACCAAACACCGCATGTTCTTACCTATAAGTGGGAGCTGAAATGAGAACACATGGACACAAAGAGGGGAACAACACACACTGGGACCTGTTGGGTAGGTGAGGGAGAGAATCAGAATAAATAGCTAATGCATGCGGGGCTTAATACCTAGGTGATAGGTTGATGGGTGAAGCAAACAACCATGGCATACGTTTAGCAATGTAACAAACCTGCACATCCTGCACATGTATCCGGGAACTTAAAATTAAATTAAATTTAATCTAAAAAAAAAAAGAAAGAAATGACACTGTGTTTCTGAGTGCCTTAAAAATAGGTTGATAAACCTATTTTGCAATGCTCTGTGAATACAAACATTGGCGCTCTTCTTGGAGATAAACTTCAGTATCACACATTTTCCCGGAAACTTTTAGAGACTACTGATATGACACTGATAAATACGATAATGTCATACGTACATGATATAATAAGATAGGTGCATTTTTTAATTAGTCAAATAAAAGAATCATGCAACACAAGGTGCTGGCTCTCTCATCTTTACCTGAGTCTCATAGCTGTGCTGAACTTTTCACAACCAAACATTCATGGTTTACATTTAGGAAATCATGAGATCTTCCTGGTCCAGCTGAGGACACAGCTTCTGCTACATGTCTGGGATTGTATAGAGAAAGAAAGGAATACTCATGGCCCAAAAAACACTGGGAAACAGAAAATCTGGATTCCATAGTCTGTTCCATCTGAGAGTTGGTGTGTGTAACTTTAAGAAAGTTACATTTCAGGACTTCGGCTCTCCATCTGTGAAACAAGGATAGCGAATCATATTCTAACTACCTCAGTATTGTTGTGGAAACTAAAACAGATATATGATGTGAAACCACAGTGAAGATTATGAATAAGTACAGAAACATTTAAGATAATTCATTTGTGCTTGAAAATATTAACCATTTATTAATTTAGCAAACTTTTGTAGAAAACCTGTGACGTGCTGCATACAGACTACCGGAGGGGTTGCTGGTTAGACATTCTAACTTCAGGACCTTTCTGTGACCTCCAAGTCTGCTCAGAGGCTGTTTATCAAGACTGGGTATGAGGCATGCTAAATAGTTCCTCAAGCCTGCCACCCAATAGGTAAACTCCAATACACGTTTTATGTGATTTAATAACTTACTATAGAAACAAGAAGACAAGTGGGAAGGATGCAACCCATAGCTTGTTAAGGTCATTAGTGAATGGAATAATGGGTATTAAGCATACATAGAAAAGAATGGGAGGATCAAGAGACACCCAGTGTTCTCAAGACACTAAATAAACATAAGCCATCAGGGTGGGAAATATCCAAGTTACTCTAAATATGGATGAGCCATGATACAGCAAATATACAAAGAACATTCAGTCCTTTCTCAGGACACGCTAAATATACAGAAGTGTTCTGTATGCCTGAGACCTTGGCCTAGTCACCAACTGGTGACACCCACTCTGGTTCCAGAGTCTTCTGCCCCAGTAGTGCAATAAATCCCATGGCTGTTCAGCTGACTGGGGACAATCTACAGCCATCTTCCAGGTTTACTTATCCCTGTGTCTCTCCAGGAGAGCAAATGTGTGCTATCAACCTGGGACATCGTGCTCAAACCTTAATACTCTGTCTGCAGGAAAGACGGATGTGACATTGAGAGAGAGCCTGTGCGTACAGAAACACTGCACAACCTGGGATCCGGGGGCATGACTCCTCCACCCCATTCGCACCCTATCCTAACTGTTAACTTACCCCATCTACTCTCCCTTGTGTCTAGATGCAAACTGATTAATAAACCATGGTCCATGAAAAGTTTACGTTGGTCTGTGAGTTTTTCTGTTCAGTCACCTGTAGGATCACTTTCCTGGGATTGTACTTAAAGTCTACCAATGCATACAGCGAATTTCCCACACGACACCACTCTTCTAAAGCAGCTGCAGAGTCTGACCCTACAAACTAACCCTGAGAATCAGACGCCATCCAACATCTCTGCTGTCCCCACCAATGTTGCTATGCTAATGCTGCAGTGTCCTCTGAACCTGTTACTTAGATAACAGTAACTCTTCAGTCATACAGATATTGCTAAAATTAACACCTTCTATTAATTGAGGTCTGGTCTAAGCCCTTTTTATCTGTCGTTTCATTTAATTGTCATGAGAAACCAATGATGTTAATGGTATAATTATCCTTGTCAGATGAGGAAGCTGAGATATAAAGTTGTCTTTATCAACAGCGAAGGTCACACAGCTAATAGGAGGTAGCACTCAAATGCAATCAGAGCCATGTGGCCCCGGAACCCTCACTTTAACTCCCATGTTCAAGGCTGTCTGCAGCCTTCGTGGTTGGCCTGTGAACTGTACAGTCTCTTAATGTACATTATCCTCTTGAGCCTGTCAATGAAGCTCACTTTTTTTTTTATCTCCCCCACACCTCAGGGTATGCTGGATTTGAAAAAGAGACTATTTTAAAGGAGAGACTAACAGGAAGCTCAGGCTGGAATAAGGCTTTAAATTGAGAATAAATGCAAGATTCTGAGTTGTGTCGCGTGGTTAAGCCCTGGACGAAGGTGAGGGCCGAGGCAGTGTGCCCCTTGAAGGCTGCTCTTTCCTCTACAGTTCTTCACCACTAGGGAAGCATAAGGGTAGTTGGAATGAAAAGAGACTTACACTGTCACATGCCAGAGATTTAGGAAGCTTCCTAAGAAATTGTTTAGAAGTCTTCATTTCATCTCAATTAAATCTCATTCTGCTCTTTCTAATCCTGCTCCACAAAGCTCTTCCTGTAACTTCACACATATGATCATGTTTATTCCACATCCAATCCTGTAATGAGGCAATTACTCTATTTTATTTTATTTTTTTCATTTTTATTGCTACTATTTTTTTTTCCGTAGAGACAAGGCCTCACTATGTTGCCCAGGCTGCTCTCAAACTCCTGGGCTCTGGTGATCCTCCCACCTCGGCCCCACAGTGTGCTGGGATTACAGGTGTGAGCCATTGTGTCCGGTCCATGTGACTTTGCTTTAGAGATGAGAAAATGGAGGCTCAAAACATGCAGTAATAGCCCCAGGTTACAATGCTAATAAATCATAAAAGTTGATTGTGATACTGGCCTTGATGACAGCAGGATATGTTCTTTCCATTTTATCTCATCGCTGGTGAGCCTACACCGATAAGAAATTCAGAGTCATATTGTCACACTGCCCTTTCACTCGGTTCTATAAGGCACTCCCTGGCAATGAGTCATTCCTGCCTCAGCCCTTCTTCTGGAAGGAGGGGCTTGACCAGGCAGAACAGCAGCTGATTTCCTGGGAGATCAGCAAGATGCAGACATGAGCAGGAGAAAGGACAGGAACTGGACACCCTTAAACTGGGCAGAGTTTAAATGCTCCTTTTCTTTGAGAAAAGTCCATTTTTATGCGTTGTAGAAATTTTCTCTGCTCGCACCTCCAGCCTCACTCACAGTCCTCGATACTTTTTGGCTGCATCAGCATATCCAGCAGTCAGGTTTCAAAATTATCTTGTTGGTCACATGTGGCCCACATTTTCAGACATTCCGGAAATACACTGTGTGATTTGTGCATTCACACACCTAACAGATCACTCAGGCAGCGCCGACCGGCAGAGCGACTCACCTCCTGTGTCATCTACCATCTGTGCTTCCCTTGTTGCAAGAGGCAAGAAAATTCAGAAGATGACATGGATTTGTTCCTGATTAATAGAACCGTACCTATTAATGAGCACAACTAGCACTAATATGCTTTTAAAACAGGAGCACTTTAGGCCTCTATGTAGTTGTAATATGTTATCAGCTAATTGATCATTGCTGTTTTTTGTGGATTGTTAAAAAGCAATGCAGATAAAACATTGTTCGGGGGGAGATTTTAAAAAACAGCGTGGATAAGGAGACTGTCTATGAAATCAACAAAGGTTTCATTAAACAAAAATTGTACAATTCTTTTCACTTGTTAATTTTTTTAAGAAATCCCTTGAAAGAGTGCTTCTAGTTAAAACCTAGATCAGTGGACCCTAAAGTATAGCACAGGGACTTCAGGAGACTTTAAAGTTACTGCAGGAAGCCCAAGAATCCACATAGATTGAAAGTCATAACAACCTTTGGCATATTTATTACCATGTTTCATATTTAAAATGACTACTTTCAAAATGCAAATTTTCACTGAACAAAATGGAAATTCATACACAGTTTATACTGAATTCCTAGTAACTTCTGTTCTTAATCATTTAATTGGTCCTTTTCTGAAAGTACACTTTCTTTTACAGGAAAAAGTCTGAGAGCAAAGGTCGTTACAAAGTTGTCCTCCCATTCTGGGGGTCTGGGAACCACTGATGTAATCAGGTTCTCTTTTTCTGGTATTGCACCCATTTGAGTCATGAAGAGTGAACTTCTGACACAAGTTGTCAAGATTTCCTCGTAGGCGTGAGTGATCTATATCTGAGTCAGCCTGGGATTTCTTTGCTTCTTCCTTTGCCTTTAGTATTATTTGTGCAAATCAGCATTGTAAACTATTTTCCAGTGAGTGGATTTTGGATAGAGTCTTTCCTTAGAGAGTTTCATGAGCATGGCATTTAACCCTGTGATTAAAACCATTAAAAATAATTTGAGCTTTCTTGCTTAATTAATTGTACTATATATTATTATTGTAAATGTCACTACCTTCACTTTAAATAAGTTAAGAAATTAGAAGAAATTATGGATGATATCTTAGACCACAACATATTTAAAACAAAGCCAGTAAGTGACAGAGCGAGGAAGGGAAGAAAGGAAAGAAGTAAGGGAGGGAGAAAGGGAGAGAGGGAGGGAAGGAAAAAAGGAAGGAAGGAAGGAAGGAAGGAAGGAAGGAAGGAAGGAAGGAAGGAAGGAAGGAAGGAAGGAAGGA
>NW_016825370.1:777788-816526 GCF_001698545.2 Rhinopithecus bieti | reverse complement strand
AAAAAAAAAAAAAAAAAAAAAAAAAAAAAAAAGAAACCCAGGGCAAAAGGTCACTTCCTTTTTGGAGCCTCCCTGACACTGCAGAGTTGCTCCCTCTGTCCTCTGCCCCAACACCGTGCCTCATAATCCCCCTATTTTACCCCTCAACTCACAGCTCTTCTACCACCTGCTTACATATCTCCAAAAGAAAAGGGAAAGCTCAGATCCTGCTCCTTGGGAGAAGGTAGCTCTAGATCCAGAATCCTAAGTGTAAACGTGTTACAGTAATTACAACATAGGTGGCATCTACCAAGCACTAAATGAACCATAGGTAATACTGATAATTGATAAAAGTTAATTATCTTTACACAACTTCTTTGATTCTGGCCCTTATAACATGATTTAGAGACATCAGTAAATTCAGAGGGTAATACTAAACATGGAAAACAGTGACCCAGGAGAAGGCCATGGGACGGGGATGCTGCAAATAGGAGAATGAATGAAGGAGATACATGCTTTTCTAAAAAATGGTGAGGACAATGGGGCAAGAATACTGGAGACAAGTTAGGCAGGTAGTAAGAAGGGTAGCTACTTTTACTTTTACTAAGTACATATGATATCTCTGTACCGTTGTTAATGCAAGTACTAACTTATTGGATTTTCTGAAAAACACAAGGAAATATATACATTTATTTTCTCCACATTATAGAAAAATAAGCTTACACTCAGAGAGGTTAAGTAAGTTGTCCTAAACCCCACTCACCACTGGTGAGTGGCAGAGGGTGATTTGTATCCAGATGAGCCTGAGTTTTGAGATGCACCCTGAGCCAGGACAAAGTGGACGTGGACTTACTTTCCATACCACCCCCGATGTCTTTGTCCACCACTCAGCAAACTACCACGGGTCTGGGGTGAAGAACAGATACAGAGGAGTCTGAGCGAGAGACTGGGGAGGAGGCACTTCTCTCAGACACATGATTAAGTAGTTTTACATGAGCTTAATCCCCATCGCAAATGTATTGGAAAAGTATTACTGTTATCCCCTTTTTGGAGTCCTTTTTTTTTTTTTGAGACAGAGTTTCACTCTTGTTGCCCAGAATAGAGTGCACTGGCACAATCTCGGCTCACTGCAACCTCCACTTCCTGGGTTCAAGTGATTCACCTGCCTCAGCCTCCCAAGTAGCTGGGATTACAGGCATGCCCCACCATGTCTGTCTAATTTTTTGGTATTTTTAGTAGAGACAAGGTTTCACCAGGTTGGCCAGGCTGGTCTCAAACTCCTGACCTCAGGTGATCTGCCTGCCTTGGCCTCCCAAAGTGCTGGGATTGCAGGCGTGAACCACAATGCCCGGCCAGAGTCCTCTCTTTACATTGAACTGAGACACAGAGGAGTTTATTAATTTCCCTAACAGCACACTGGAAGGGACTGTTGGAACTACTTGTCATCAGGAACTATCTTATTTACGTTTATCCATCATATAGCAGGATGTCTGGCTTGAGATAAGTGTTCAAAAAAGCATTTTGTAAATTGATTAAGTAAGAAGTTCAAGGGCAGACATGTCCTGCATCTACAGGCAAGACCACTGGGACTAACAAAGAAGAGAGGCAGGAGATGAGGCTTTCTCCCTCCCTCCTTCTTTCCCTCCTTCCATTTTTCTCTCCCTCCCTTTTTCCCTCCATTTTTTCTTCTGAAAATATATACAGAAATTGGCTTTGTGTGAGGTGATTTCGCTCAACTGCAGGCTAAGTGTCCTTAGCACGTGTGAGGAAGGCTGGGCTAAGCTATGATGTTCAGTAGTTTAGGTGTATTAAATTTATTTTTAACTTACAACGTCTTCAACTTATGATGGATTTATTGGGAGGGAACCCATCTTCATTCAAGGAGTATCTGTATGGAGTATCCACTATATGACAGAAACTTCAATAGAAAACCTGAAAACATGTAACCTCCCTTAGTCCTCAATAAGCTTGTAATAAAATCAGGACAAACAACTATAATCAAACAATTAAAAGGCAAAAAATGTCACGGTTAAATGATACTGAGTTTTCCTGTGTGGTGATACTTTAGATAATGCTGAATGATGAACAGAAGTTGGAAGAATTTTAGAAAATGGGGGGAAGACGTTTCATACTAGGAGAACACAGGCATGAGGCAAAAACTGTATGAGACAGAGGAAGCACAACTCTTCACTATGGCTGAAGGGAGTAAGGAGTATGGGGGTAAGAGTGGGGTCACTGGGCTATGAAGAGCTTGGTACCTGCCAGGAAGGTACCTGGGAAACTGAAGAATGCAATCAATGGGAAACTGAAGAATGCAATCATGATCAGATTTGCATTTTAGAAAATCCTTCTAGCCGAAATAGAAATAAATGGTGGGAAGAGCGACTTGGGACAGGGAGGTGAACTGGGCCACGTTTCTGTTAAACATTTGGAGTGAGAATAAGGAAAACCATAGGATCATTCTGAAGCTCTTCACAGAATATTCAAGTTTATGTAATGATGCATAGTTTAAAATCTAATATCTAACATGGCTAGCATGTACAGCCTAGAGAGGAAGTACAATGCAAATGAAATGTTAAGATAGAAGAGAAGACAAACGTATTTTACTTGTAATGGAAATCATTTCAGATTATGTCCTGTTTTGTCTCAGGCTATCTCTCTGGGACTCCTTTCTAATTAAGGAGGAATGGGGGGAGCAGTTTTAGAAGTCCTAAGGAGGGAATATTGTTGTCATTCATAGAAGAAATGATGAAGATTTAAGAAAATGAAAGTAGACGTGAAGATAAATTGATGAATTCAAGTAACACCAAAAGGGTAAGAGAGACAGGACTTGGAGACAGTAGTGTGATGAAGCAAAAGAATAGAAGTCTAGGGTAACTGAGGTTTCTGCAGGAAATGTGAGAGCTGGAAAAAGAGCTGCAGATGTGGAAATGAAGAGGTTGATCACGGTTGTAGTTGTACCAAGCCAGAGGTGGCCATGGAGCTCTGAAATGAAGAAACGATCAAGATGCAGACTAGGAAGTCATTGCACACATTGACAGTAGAAGCCATGGGCATAAATGAGGCTCACCCAGGGAACATGCACACAATAAGGAAAGTCAAGAGGCCTCCCAAGAAACATGGACATTTAAAAGATAAGCGGTGGAAAATGAGGCAGCAAATGAAGTGAAGAAGGCAATTTCAAAGAGTGAGGAGAAAAGTCAAGGAGAGGGATGTCATGCACATAAAGAAAAGGACACATTTCAAAAAGGGGGAAGTAATCCTGGTAAATGGTGCCCAAAAGTCAAGAATGTTCTCTTGCTTTGGCCCCAGGAGAGTGAGAATGACCTTGGGCAGGTAGTTACACTGGAGCATGCCCCGACAGAAGACAGCACTCCAAGTTTCAGTGAGCACCATGAGAAAGAGGAGAGCAGGGCTTGTCTCAGTTGACTGGGAGGAGGGCCAACCACGGAGGGTGTTCATAGTTACAAACGTAGGCACTGCCTGTCATTCCATCTAAAAGACCATGCTCAAGAGTCATGTAAAACACATGAAGATGGCAAACTTAATTGATAAATGTCGTGTGGGTTCTGACTGTTCCACCAACTGTCTGTTTCTCCATTGGTTCATGAGGTTTAAGGAAAGAAGCCATCTCCAAAACACAAAAGTGTAAGGCAAAGTAGCAAGTGCTGATGTAGAAGCTGCAGAAAGTTATCCAGAAGATCTAGCTAAGATCTGGTGAGAGATCAACATAGCAAATATAATCATGAAAAAGTCTGAAACATTGCAAGAATCAGCAACAGGTGACACACAGACATGAAGTGGACACATGCTGTTGGAAAAATGGCGGATAGACTTGCTTGCCACACAATTGCCACAAACCTTTGATTTCTAAAACATGCAACTTACGTGAAGTGTAATAACGTGAAGCACAATACAATGCTATATGCCTGTATTTGACTGGCCCGGGAACTCTGGCCTGTAGCTTCAAATCAAAATCTCAGCCCAGGCACGGTCGAAAACACACACACACACACCCACACACACACACGCGCACACACACATGAAGGCATATCTTGGTAATTTTTCTGATTTACTTTTTTCTTTTAAAGCAGAAGGATCCTCTAAGGACTGTTTTTTTCAGTGCTCCTCCAAGAACGCCGATTTACTACGGCAGTGTGCACTGAGTGTTCACCAGACGAGACGTCAAAGGATGACTTCTTGTTTAATCTTTCCAGACACAGTTTTTTCAAAAGTAGGAACTGTAAGTAATTCTGCCCTCATCCCTAAAATAATACACTGGGAAAATTGCATTCCTACATTTGCCATTGTTATTCAGTGCTGCTTAAGTTGGTGTTCACTCTCCCTTACAAATGTCTCCTGACACTGAACTCAGCCCATTTAAAAGGTGTCAGGAGGATGACCCAGCATTCACTGTGCTGTTTTCTATGCCCCAATGGTAGTGATTCCATCGGTCACGGTCAGAGCTTGGATGGAGACCCAGTTTATGTCTAGTAGCACAAGTAGCAAGGAAGGCCATGTTATCAGTGACCCCACTTGGACATGGAGTAAGTGGCAGAGCCCCTCCTACTTCATCATAGCAGAGGCTGCAACTGTCATGGGCACCAGTGCTGTGACTACTAGGAAAGAGTTCTGGGGAGTTGTTGGTGATACCCTCTTCCTGGCTGTTTTTCATTATGGTATTGAAATTATGTGATGTACAATAATTATTTATCTTAGTTATAAAAACTTTTTCTTTCTTGTTTAGAAGGAAAACTACAATTGCTTCTCTTGAAAAAGAAATTGAGTTCTAATCAATAATATGACTCTTTCCTGTTTTCTTAGTAACTCAATAAACCTTCAGTTTTATCTGGGTTTGTTGAACCATCTACAGCTTACGATTGCTTAACTATCTCCATCCTATACACACACACACACACACACACACACACATACACACACACCCCTATACATGCATGCACAGCCTTCTTGCATCCAATAGAAAGTACATTTCAAAGTACATTTCAAAGGCAACTACTAAAGCATGATTCATGAGGCATTACTGGGGATCTCTTTGTCTTTACTATGTTGTAAAGGTTGCAAAGGTGCTTATGCAAGTTGGCTCTATTCTTGGCATTGTAAAGTCAGTTTAATCTCATTCTCTACATCTGGAGGCTTTTGCAGTGTAGTGACTATTTCATACTTAAGAGGATTGATATGACATGTACAGTGCTTAACTGATTAGGTCTAGGAAGGGGATTTTGTGTGTGTGTCTTGCTTTTCTGTTCTATCATGCACTCTAGACCTCTGTAATACCTTTTTAAATAACTCTGACACATCTTTTGGGATCTTCCATAGCTTTTTTTCATGCTTTTTTAGTCTTTTTATTAATCTCCTTACATAGACAGCCTTGTTCTTTGCAGATCATTTTTCACCAGGGAGCTGTTCTTCATTTTCTATTTTCCATGGTCTTCTCATGTAGTAAACATTCCAGAACCCACTCTTTTCTTTTTTAAAACATTCAAGAATTTCCTTTTTGGACGTAATGTCAAATTATAAAATATTTTGTAAGGCATTGTTCTTAAATTCCTCCAGGGAGTAATTGATAACTTACTTTCATGTATTTCCTTCACCTAAACTTAAAAAGTGAATTTCATTTTCCCTTAATAAATGATTATGTTATTTCAATGTTTTGGAATGGGATATTTCTGGACCGATACTATCTTTCTTGCTGTTTTTTTTCTGGATGCCTCTTTTTTTCTGAACTATTTCTGAATTACTCAGTGTGTTTTTCCTCATCAGTGTATAAAGCTGCCTAGACTACATGTGTCTAAAGCTGAGATGTCGATGTTTGCTTTACATCCACCTTCATACTCATAACTTGGCAAGAAACATCACGTGAAAATACTCTTTATAAGGATACTAATTATCAACATATTTCTCAACTCCACTCCATGCTAGTTTCACTCAAAAAGCAAAGAGATTTAATGCTAAGGCCCCTGAGGCAATGAGGGCGCCAACTCTCAAATTGTGATAATCTTGCCGACATTTTGATACTAGTTTGCAAGGAAAATCCCTTTTAGGTGATGCTTCTGGCAGGACAGTGACACAATAATTTGTACCAAACAACCTCCCAGGGAAGAGGGGAGAGAATGCCTGTGAAACAAATAAGATTAAGTTAACATGGGAGTTCCTTCAAACCAAATAACTCAGTGACACCCAGAAGTGTCAGTGGAAATTCAGGGAGCCCAGGTTTTCAAAGAACTTTTATGTCAGAAAGAAGCTTTTAAATTTGAACAGCTCAGGAATTAATAAGATCTGGGCCAACAAGCTTTGGCTCCATCCAGACTGCTTGTGTACTGACAGCTCTCTAATGTGGAGACAGAAAAGCTCTGGGCCTAGGAAGGGAGCCCTGAGCAGCCTCAACTGAATCCTCAGGCAAGGGAGTCTTGACATGGTGGTGCTTTGGACCAGCTGAGATGAAATTTCTGTTTATATTATAGCTTTGAAGTTTTAATCTTTAGAAAGAAAGCTGGATGGGTAGTATTTATTTAAATGCATTTTTTTTTCTATCTAGAGCAGTGGTTCTCAACCAGGGTGATTATGCAGCCCCTTTCTATGAGATATTTGACAACGTCTGGAGATGCCAACTTGGAGGAGGGGAGCTACTGGCATCTAGTGGGTAGAGACCAGGGATGCTGCTAAACATCCTATGATGTACAGCCCAGAACCCCCCAACAAATAATTATCTACTCCAAAATTTCAGTAAGTCCAAGGTTTAAGCACCTTTATTTAGATCAATGGAATATACAATGATGTTTTTTTAACCTCATGACAGTCAAAAATGAAAGCATAAATGAATCATCAGAAATATATTTTGCAGTAATACATTCTGTTTCTGTAAAAATCCTGAGCACTGGTTTTAGTTTCTGCCACTCTTCAGCTGATGCTTACTTCAATTGGAGAAAGAAAAGAGCATTTTGTGTGAAACAGTAATTTCACAACGAGAAAGCATTTTCCATTCATCCATCAGGCTTAAAGTAAAACTAATTTTGTAGTAAGTTGTATTTCTTTACTGATTTTTGTGGATTCTGTGCAGATTACAATAAAAAGCTTAATAATGTATGTAATTGTTGATTTTTTTCTAAAATATAATTATAAGACAATTATTCATTCTCACACAGCATCAAATAACAGAAACAATGAAAGTAAATCCTGAACTTCCTCAATCTAAATCGCCATAATTTTAGGGAACACAAAAGGAAATTTTGTTTCTATGTTTCTAATGGAAACCTTGCAAATTAGGCCTAAGCACTGAAAATAAGCCTGACTTCAGGTACCTCTTTTTCATATTTGAGAGAAGTGTCTTAACTCAGTAATTGATAATTAGCATAAATCTTTGCATGGTGATGAACATGTATACTCTCTTTTTAGTTTTTAAAATGTCTAAATTGGTTATTTGCTAACTATGGGATTCATTCTTTTTTTAGCTATTAAATGGACAGAAACCATGTGGGTACTAAAATGTTTAACTATACTGTATATTTTTTAAAAATTGTGTTGTGTTCAAATCAGTCTTCACATCATGCCTTGATACTGCAACTCTCCTCAAAGACATGGATGTGGTCTTGGCCTCTGTCCTTCCACAGCAGAGTGTGGGTTGGCTGGGAAATCCCTTTTGGGGCACAGAGTTGACCTCAAGAAATGCACTGTGGGTGTGAGTGCAAGGGCCAGACAGCGTGCTTCCTTCTCCTTATTTAGTTTTGAGCCTCACGCTTTCCCAGAGCAGCTTTTTCCATTTTCTCTGTGCGGATTTCATGTAGGGACATCTTAAAAACTACTTCTCTCACACAATTTCCTGTCCATAATACCTTTCACAAGTGGACATCTGCTTAATCCAGAAACCCAAAGAAAACAATGTCACAGTATTCTCTTGTCCTGAGTTCCTAGTCCAGTACAACGGATAATAGAAGCAGACGTTTCTTAGTCCACTTTTTCTCTGGGAAGTTCATTGTACCCGGTTACAGCTGTATGGTTCCCCTATGCACCTGGAAGCAGAAAGCCACATTGACCCAATGAATCGGTAACTCTCACCGCTTCTATCAGCTTTTCCTTTCCCATTGTGCAATGATTTCCTCAGCCTTGCTGCCTACATTAGACTTCTTGCTTGCCAGTTAAAATCACTTCAAAAATGTCTACATTTTCAAAGGCTCCTCTCTGAAAATCAATTATGTGGTGCACATCTCAAAATGGCCCAAGCAAACCTTGATGATGTAGCCACTGTAGCCCCTCCAGGTCACTGCTGTTCATTTCCCTGATTTTGACCGCGTGCTCCACCAACTCTGGCCACTGACAGTCCCAGGATCACACCACACCAGGATCTCCCAGTAAGAAGCGGAACTCTCACTGTGCCCACTGGTCAGACACCCCTGTCCTCAGCCTGGATCATTCTATTCCCAGGACTCAGCCTCGGCTAGGACTTTCTCAACTTTCCCTGACACTCCAGGGTGACGGGTTGTCTGTTTGAGCTTACCTCCTGTCCAGAGGGCTTCCTGAGGCAGGGACGGGCTCTTAACAGCAGTGTCTCCCTAAGCCTGGCACATTGCTGGTGCACAGGAGACTAAATTCATACAAGAATGATGGGATGAATCAACAGACCCACCCTGAAACCTCAACCTATACAAGAAACTACAAAATCAAGTGGAGAAAGCTACCTGTTTGACAGGGAAAGCTACACATGATGCTATGGACTGAATTGCGTCCCCCCAAAATTCCTATGTTGAATCTCTAATCCCCAATGTGGCTGTGTTTGGAGAGAGCTTTTACAAAGATCACTAAGGTTAGACAAAATCATCAGGATGGGGCCCTGATTCATTCGGGTTGGGGTCTTTAGAAGAAGCGGAAGAAACACCAGGAGGAATGGTCATGTGAGAACGCAACAAGAAAATGGTCTTCTGCAAACCGAGGAGACAGGCCCGTGGAGAAACCAACCTTGCCAGCAACTTGTTCACAGACGTCCAACGTGCAGAGCGACGTGGAAGGAATTTCTGTTGTTTAAGCAATCCAGACTGTGGTATTGTGGAAGTCTGTGATGGTGAATATTGAATGTCAACTTGATTAGATTAAAGGATACAAAGCATTGTTCCTGGGTGTGTCTGTGAGGGTGTTGCCAAAGGAGATTAACATTTGAGTCAGTGGACCAGGAGAAGGAGACTCACCCTTAATCTAGGTGGGCACCATCTAATCAGCTGCCAGTGCAGCAAGAATAAAAGCAGGCAGAAGAACGTGGAGAGCCTAGACCAGCTTAGCCTCTGAGCCTACATCTTTCTCCCATGCTGGATGCTTCCTTCCCGGGAACATCAGACTCCAAGTTCTTCAGCTTTGGGATTCAAACTGCTTTCCTTGCTCCTCAGCTTGCAGACGGCCTATTGTGGGACCTTGTGATCATGTGAGTTAATATTCCTTAATAAACCCTCCCCACTTTTTTGAGATGGAGTTTCCCTCATCACCCAGGCTGGAGTGCAATGACATGGTCTTGGCTCACTGCAACCTCCACCTCCCGGGTTCAAACAATTCTCCTGCCTCA
The DNA here is from genome assembly GCF_001698545.2 of Rhinopithecus bieti. Taxonomy (NCBI): domain Eukaryota; kingdom Metazoa; phylum Chordata; class Mammalia; order Primates; family Cercopithecidae; genus Rhinopithecus; species Rhinopithecus bieti. Next base: position 806,982 of record NW_016825370.1, on the reverse strand, counting down.
CCCTCTCGAGTAGCTGGGATTTCAGGCTCCTGTCACAATGCCTGGCTAGTTTTATATTTTTAGTAGAAATGGGATTTTGCCACATTAGCAAGGCTGCTCTTGAACTCCTGACCTCAGGTGATCCGCCCTCCTTGGCCTCCCAAAGTGCTGGGATTACAGGCATGAGCCACCATGGCCGACCATAAACTCCTATATATATATATATATCCTATTTGTCCTGTCCCTCTTGAGAACCCTAATACAAAGCCCAAGCTGATTGGTACAGGTGACAGCACAAGTGCTAGCTGAGTGCCTTCTAGGTAGCATGCATGCTGTTAGTCTCTGTAATATTGTATCTCATTTTAATATCTAGAGTGACTCTAAATGATGTGCTACCAACATAAATCATTGAAACAATCTTGCGTGGAATCTTTTATTAAATTCATTCTCTTTTTCTGCAATTTGTTTATTTACGTAAATATCAGGCTCTGGTATCTACCATCTACCTCAAATCATGGGCACCCTAGACTAATGCTCACATTTTACTGGGCAACAATTTTTCACTAAATTAAAATATACATTTCTCCTAAGGTGATGAAACAAAATCCTTAGAATTGATCATTAAAAATATATTTTATGTTTTCAATGTGCTAAAAATATGTGTTTAAGTCACCCATAAACTAATCACTTAGATGAGCCCTCAATTCTTTAGCAAACTTAAGGTATTTTGACAGCATCTTCAAGTTGACTGGGTGAGATGCCCCTGGGATAGTTCTCATCACACTCCAGACTTCACACCATGTTATTAATTGTGATAAATTCTCTGCCTTGCCCACTAAACTATTCATCTTGCGAAAGCTGGAACTTTCTCATTTCATTTTATTGTTTCTAAAGTGGAGATACTACAAACACTGCATCATAAGATTACATGAAGTAATTAACACATGTAAGCCACTTAGAACCCACCCAGCATGCAGTCAAAATTGGACAAATGTCACATGTCGCTGCAATTTTTTGGCTATTATTATCATTACTGTTATCGTTCACTTTTATAACTGTGCTGAACACAATATCTGGGCAATTACAGTTCCCTAAAGTCTTAGTCTGGCTGCCAGAACAGTTTACCATAAGCAGGGTGACTTACGAACAACAGAAAATATCTCGCCACTCTGGAGGCTGAAAGTTCGAGATCAAGGGTGCCAGCATGGTCAGATTCTGGTGAGGGCTGTCTTCCGAGTGGCAGATGTCTGCTCTCTTGTATCCTCACAGGGCGGAAGGAGAGAGAAGATTCACTCTCTTCCCCTTCTTACAAGAGCACTTATGTCATCCTGAAGTCTCTACACTCATGGCTTGATCACTTCCCAATGAGCCACCTCCTCCTTCGACGTAAGAATTTTGGGGGTGCACAGACAGGTAGTCCATAACACCCCGTGTTTGTCGGAGGATAGATAAAAATCATTCCACCTTCAATTGCAGTTGAGTGACCTCAATTCACATTAGCTCTCAGGCTGTATGAGGACAGGGAACGCTTTCAGACGTTTCTGATGTTGTTATTCTTCACTCCACTAGCCCAGCATCTCATATTTAGTGAAAGCCCACTCAACACTAGTTGGAATTCCCTGAAATAATTGTATGGTGGTGTCAGTATCTGGACTCGAGACTTCTGGACATTTCTCAGGAGTGGCAAAATTCTCCTGAGCCAATTCCCTCCCAAATTAAGGAGGAATAAATTTAGACTTATTTCTCTACACAGCTTTATAAGTAAGTTACTTTATAAATAAGTTATAAAAACTTTTGGTTTCCTTGGAAGTTACAATGGAAGCAATTGCAATTTGTCTCAGCTTTTTATTGCATTAACTGAAAATAGGTACATGGCAAATATTATTATTAATTGCAATCTCCGTCTTCTTGTATTTACTTATTTTAACATGTCTCAAGAGTTATTGCATTGATCTGAGTTCCCCAGTATCTTTTACTCTTGAACTTCTAATGGAGTGACATTTCAACTCTCTTAGTAATTATTTTAAATAATTTCACAACTTTGATGTAGTCATGACAAAATATACAGATTAGTCTAAAAAACAGTTGATAAATCATTTAATATTGTATTAAAACGTTTATTTAAGTACCATCTAATACTATTCACAACATTTAAAGACCAGTCTCAGCTTTTTCCATCTACTAACAGCACACGTGCTTCCAATTACTGTTAAATAATTATGTAAGAAATGATTTGGGTTTTTCCAGCAAGTAAATAGAAAATTGCACATTGTATCATTTTTGGTTTGTGTATCCAAGGCATGTGAATGCCTGCATTCTAAATAGTAATTGAAATTTAACTATAATTATAACATCAAATATGTTTCATAAACTGATGCTTATAATCTTTTTTCTGAAAAAACAATGAGTATATTTGTATAGATTTTGTATGCTATTTCTAAATTAGGGCATGGGAGTTTTCAGGCTGTTCTTTGCAAGCTCTTTTCTAAAAATAATACATTGAGGACATGGAAAGGCTTTATTCTGAACAAACAAAAGACAATTTTGGATATAATCATCACTACATTTTTCCTCTTAAACGTGTTTTTAAAGAGCCAGAGACATCCTAAGTTGCCATATAAGAATTTGGATTAGATGAATGCAAATTATCAACCTGCTGGTCAATTCATCTTGAGGCAATTTGCAGAATTAATATCAATTTTGTACACTTTGATACTTAATGCATTTCACTACCAATGTTTTTAAACAATAATATGCTCAAAATGAAGGCTATCAACTAGTACGTATTAATGACATTCAGCCATGGATTGACACATTATGATACTCATTTTGTTGCCACTACATATTATAAATGAAACAGTTTTTCAAATAGCCCACATTAAAATTAAAAAAAAGAAAAATCAAAATTATTATTTCATCACCTTTTTTTGCAAAGCAGACATGGAGACTGACACTATTCCTGTCTTTCATAAGGGGAATCCCTTGGAGTTTGTGACTCCCCAAGCGGAAACACCTATCTGGCTTGTTCTTCCTCTTTCTTTGAATCTGTCATGTATTACAAGGGCTCATAGAAGTTGACCACCCTTAAGGTGGAAGGGAGAAAGGCAATCAGAAGTCCTAATTATCATTTGAAAAGGAACAGAGAAAATCTATGAGATGGGAGATTGCAGTGAAGAATCCAGTCATGATTTTGATCATTACAAGTTTTCATTAGACCTATTTTGTTTCCTAAAATGGGAAAGCACCTTATTGTAATCACCTCACCCCTAAGATGAAGATGAAATGTTTAATGTTCTTCGGGAATACTAATTCCATTCTTTGTGAAGAGTGACAGGGGAAGGATGTCATCATTATTATGACATCATCACTTCATTTTTAGAATTACAAGTTCTCAGGACTCAGACGCTAGGCTGTCCTTCAGAATTCACATGTAGTAAGTACCTGAAAGCAAATTAAACTCCATCTTTCCTGAGTTTGCCATTGGGTTATTCCTTGAAAGCCACATTCCTTAAGACACCATGGCCATGTCCAACTGGGTACATGCGACTCCAAATTTCTGTTAAAATCATGTTTCTCTTCTCTTAACCCAGCTCTTCAAGAGCATTTACTTGCCCCTTCTACTAATCTAAATTTCTGATTTTCCCTTTAAGACCATTTCAGTGGTTCTCCTGTTCAGCCCAGAATATGTCCTCCCATACATTTCTTCCTTGCCTTGGTCCAGTCCATTAGGACATAAGGATGGTCTTTTTCATTAATCTCACCTGTCCAAATCCCAGCTTTCTGTGGAAGTTGAAACCGTTAAAAAAAAAACTCCTGAAGAACTACATTTTCAAACCTTATAACTGACTTTAAAGTTCAGATCCTAAAATAGCTTTGCTTCATGCAATACATGATGATTCAGATGTAGCCATTTATCAAAGTGTATTCTTACCAGATTAATCTAGTAAAATTGCTGCTTTCCTTTTATCTTTACTTTGCTCGTAACAAAAGTTTATATCTGGATTTCAAAGGCCTCCATCCATCAGTTCAACCAATTCATTTCATTTCATTCCAATAATACAGTAAAAGCAGAGTTCTAAAAATTGTAGGAAATTAGCAATTCTGTCATTTAGTGCACTAGGACACAGAGGTAGTAGCATTCACTTATTTAATTATAAACTAAGATTTGAGAATTTACATTGCTTGTGTATGGTTGACCTAGAAAGTTAAAGAAGAATTAGGACTGGGACCCACACAGCCCGACAAACATGGACATTTCTGCTTTTCTGGACTTAATATGTGTGAGAAACTAAATTTTGATTGCAATGATTGTATACATGTGCACATACACATACCTATCTATTCAAATGTCTCGTATTCTGATGAATAAGATCAATATCTGGACCGCTTCAGGAAAGTCCTTCCATAGGAGTGGAAAGTGCACTAAACTGCAGTCGAAGAAGGAATTCTGGCCATATTCCCAGCCTCTGCTTAGTTGCTGTCTGATCATGTAAACCTGAGTGAATGACATGACTATTTTTGGACTTTAACTTCCTCATCTATTGTCAAAAATGTCATTGTGAGGCTCTTGGTTGCGCCATCATCTGCAGCAGGCATGACCCTCTTCGGCAGCTTAGTGTACCTATGTGGTTACAGCTCTCTCTCACTCTTTCTCTGTGTTTCCTCCCAATTTACTTACTATGGCAATTCTTAACCGAGCTCTTAGAGAGCTTGATCCTATTAACAAGAAGTCTAGTAGCTCCTTCTTGATATTTCCCTGCAATTTGAAGAACTCTACTTGTTTTAAGTGTTCCGTGCCACTTCCAAACAAGACAAAGACCAAAAAAAAAAAAACAAAAAACAAAAAACTGAAAGTCAGACTCAGCCACTAAAACTGTGGCTTTGACTGCTTCCACTTGGCACTGCTGTTGAGCCAGCGCTGCACAGTCCTGTGACTCTGTATGTCCTGATTCGAGATGCTTCTGCTAGTCCAAAATGCACCATAAGGGAGAGTGAGGCCTCACACTTAGAATGGTGAAGATCTGCAAAAAACAAGGATTCTAAAATGCGAATAAGGCCTAAAGGATTATAAGAATTTGTAACTTTGGAGCATTGGGAAAAGTGGGCAGCATATTTTGCAGTTATGATGGAATCCATGGAGTTTAGCTTCCTCTGCTAAGGTTATTTAATGGACGGAACTCTAGAGGAGATTGTGAAGTGTGTTTTTTTTAAGTTGATATTTATTTGAATTGGGGCTCATGTTATTGGAGATACACCATGCAGAAAAATGTATGTATAAAAGTTGAATTCATCAAAGGGCTGTTCTGAGGGTAAAGAAATAATGAGAGTCAAGAGACATTAACCAACACTCATCAGTGAAGCCTACCAGCAAATGAAAATATAGATAAGCCATTCTTTTAACTTCCTTGATGAGTCTTCAGTACAGAAAAAAATATAAATTGTTTTCAAGTTCAATGTTCTCTTAGTTCACACTCACATGTCCAGCCTCTGCTTCCCAAAACACGGCAAAGAAAATATGACAAGGTCTTCAAGTGGCCTCCAGCCTAACTTCCTGCTCTGTAAAAGCCAGTCCTTCTCCCAAATACTTTGGTGCTAAGTTATGCTGAAAGCAAATCTTTAGCATGGTCTCACTCTTTCTTCCTAGGAAGTTCATTTCTGGAAACTGAATCCTTTCCTGTCAGTAGATTTTGCTTAGGGCTACCCAAGTCTACTCCAGAAAGTCTTCCTCGTCTAAGGACGCCTTGTAAAAATTAACTCTTTCTCCTCACCTGGTGCTACCTGAAAGTCTTTACACTTGACACAATAAGGAGTGTCTGATTATGTCAAAATAAAGGCCTGGCTACCACTGTTCCTCAAGGCTAGGACTTGCCTGACTAAGAAGAACAACTCTAGGGAAGCTGTCCAAAAGAGGGATGCATGTCTTATCTAGAGAAAATAGAGAAGAGACTGACATCTGTTCATTTTTTGCAACATCGTCTAGCTCCTTTTAAATACTAGCTATAGATATGACCTATATTGAAATAAAAGTGATTTGCTGCACGTTGGAAAAAATACATTATTCACTTATTTTCTTTCTTTCTAACATGTGAATACTTATGACATGAACCACAGAATGCAGCATGTAATGGTGTACTCTTTTTATATCATGTAGGTTTTATCTCAGACTTGACTGTAAATTCCCTGAGTGACACTTCCTTTGTATCTTAGTGGGAAGGACATAGGATGGGTTATAAACACTTGTCAATTTATTGATTTATAAACAAAACTAATTGTTGATGTTTTCAAATTGTGTCTCTTCAGGTAAACATTTTGCATACAAGATATTTTTATTGGCTGTTAGATTATTCAATATTTGTTCTCCTTTACTGAAGGCTTTGCAAAGACGGCTAAAAAAGGAAATTGTATCTGCATTTGCAGTTACATGGATGGTTCCTAGATGACCACTTAGTAAATTTTCATTTCCTCTGATATTCACATTTCCTCACAGTAGACCTGCAAAGAAGTAAGCCTTGCACACACACTGGTGCACAGGTAGGCATTTCAAATAACGTTGAGTCCCAATTCAAATAAATACCAAGTATGTAAAAGCACACTCCACAGGCTGCTCCACAGCCCACACTGATTCAAATGCCCCAGGCGAAGAACCTAAACTGCACAGCGTTCAGGAGTCAGACCAAGCCTGCTGCCTGCTGTGCAGGGAACTGTGCCAATCTAGGGCCCAGATCAGTAAAGTCCCGTCTTTCAAGCTCCTGCTGCAGTTTTTATTTCTTAAAACCCTTAATTTTGTGCCATTTTGACATTCAACAGTATCTCTTTCTGCGCCACTCCAATGGAAAAAAAAAAAAAAAAAAAAACTTACACCTCCAACAAAAGTATATCAGAAACATATTTCAGACTTCTTGCATACGGTAGTTTATTATTACATCACATTTCTAGGTAAAAGCTTCAGTTTTCACATGTACATCTGACTGACTCAGCGTTAAAGTAGCCACAGCCTCTGTGTCTGCCTTGAAGTGGAGACGCTGAGACGAGCATCAGTTGCGTGTATATGGAATGACATGAAGGTGAAGCTGTAGGGGAGGGATGGCATTCTGTTTTTCATTTTCACTCAAAAGCCACATTTTCAATGACTTCCCAGAACATAGCTAGTGAATATCCAGTTTCCCTCTGTATATTCAGCAACTCTGGCAGCCCCCACACCCCGTGGGATTCCTGCAGATAGCATCAAACAAGGGAAGTACAGCAAAAAACTAGGGTTAAATCGAATGTATCTTGGGCAGAAAAAAAAAAATACCGTAACCAGTATCAGAGATTTTATGAAAATTTTAAATAATGTAAACATTGCTGGTCTCAGGAAGTTTAATGATAGTAAGTGAACAACTTGAAAAAGATAGAAAAATTCAGGCTATGCTTAGCCAGTATAAACTCAGGTTTGGTCTCCTGAATAGGCAGTTTATTTATTTATTTATTTATTTTCCTTTTTTTTTTTTTGAGACGGAGTCTCGCTCTGTCGCCCAGGCTGGAGTGCAGTGGTCGGATCTCAGCTCACTGCAAGCTCCGCCTCCCGGGTTCCCACCATTCTCCTGCCTCAGCCTCCTGAGTAGCTGGGACTACAGGCGCCCGCCACCACGCCTGGCTAATTTTTGTATTTTTAGTAGAGACAGGGTTTCACCATGTTAGCCAGGATGGTCTCGATCTCCCGACCTCGTGATCCGCCCGTCTCGGCCTCCCAAAGTGCCGGGATTACAGGCTTGAGCCACCGCGCCTGGCCTCATATATTTATTTTAAATCAAAGGTAGGAAGGCAATAAGAAGTATCCGATCATGTGAAGACAGAATGAGTCAGAGTGAGCAAAGAAGAGAGAGAAAGAGGACCCAGAAACGGAGTCCACTGGGATGCTGCAGCGAGAAGCCTGCCCTGAAGACGGCTGAGCACAGGCAGGCGTTAGGGACCTGGGCAGGAAGGGAGACACCATATGGAAGGTCACAGGCACTGAGAAAGCCAGACGGATTGGGACAACAGTCTCCCAGATAAAGGTCACTTCGGGAAACCGAAGGCTCACCTCCAGTGAAACAGCTTTCCCCACCTTCATACCCTCAAGCACCATTGACCAGTGCCTCAAATGCCTCTAATGTAACTCAGCCTGGAATTACCCAACAATAATGAAATCTAACATGCTTCAAGAGTAGCATTGTATAAAGTTTACATTTAAGAAACATGTATTAAATACATCTGATGAAAGGGTTTTGTATAATGCAGAGGCCTGGGCACCTGGAAGTAAGCAAAAGATGAGAGGAAGGAGACAAGGGACCTCCTATAGGGGAAGCCAGAAATTATGGGAGTTCATTTATTTCTGAAAACAAATTTACCTAGCCTGGTCCGCCAGGAAACGTGAGCAAGAGTTTTGATTTCTTCACTAACAGCTTTAAATTTAGTGAAAACCTACTATGCACCAAGTCTCCTGCTAAAGGAAAGGACGGACACCAAAAAACTTTCTCCAGTCCCAAGTCTAGTGAAAGACACATCCACAGGCCACTGTAACTCACAAACATCACTATGACCTATGGAAAAGCACCTTGAGTGCACACCAAATGCTGTGACGTCTTCAGGGAGTAGACTAGACTTCTGCTTCCATCATTTTTTTATCCTGAATCTCCTCCAACCTGGTTCTCATCACCACCACTTCACAGTTCAATAAAAGTTAACATAGATGGGGTAGAATTGCTTGAACCCAGGAGGCAGTGGTTGCAGTGAGCCAGAATTGTGTCACTGCATTCCAGCCTAGGCGAAACTGCAAAACTCCGTCTCAAAAAAAAAAAAAAAAAATTAATATAGCCATCAAATAACATACAAGTTGAGACAGAGTCTTGCTCTGTCACCCAGGCTGGAGTGCAGTGGCACACTCTCAGCTCACTGCAACTTCTGCCTCCCAGGTTCAAGCAATTCTTCTGCCTCAGCCTCCCGAGTAGCTGGAATTACAAGTCCCCACCTGGCTAATTTTTGTATTTTTAGTAGAGATGGCATTTCACCATGTTTGCCAGGTTGGTCTCAAACTCCTGACCTCATGATTTGCCCCCCTCAGGCTCCCAAAGTGCTGGGATTGCAGGTGTGAGTCACCACTCCAGGCCACAAGTTGACTTTTTTTTTAAGTCCTCATCCTTCGCCTTTCTCATTCTTCAAGGACCAGGTCAAATGTTTCTTCCTGTGACAAACGTTCCTCAGTCTCCCCTTAGAGAGCCCAGTGCAGCAGTCCTGGACTCAGCCTGGGGCTCTCTGGGCACTGGGTGTGTTTCCAGGAGGGATCCCAGGAACAGAGTTGCCACTTGTCTGGCACAAAGACATGCCACATATCAGCCACAAAGACACTCCTGTCTCTCCTCAGTAATGTAGCCAATTTTGACCCGCCATAAACATCTCACAGATTCCTGCCATTACCACCTGTTTCTGTTACCATTTGTCTCCTACTCACCTCATTTCTAGGAAGCAAGCAGACAGAGGTGGAAATAATGAGTGTCTTAGGAAGTAATTTTCAGAGAGCAGACTCCTTAGTCCTTCCACATCTCATAATTTAAGCCTCTTTGGATGATTTATAAACATGCAGTGTGTAGGTCATGTTAGTTCATCCGGCGGTGGAGTAGCTGCATTGTTCCCAGACACAGTCCAGCCTTCAGGAGAGGAGTAGCATGCAATAGGTGTGAGTAGACTGCTCTGAGCATCCTGAAACTTGTTCACGTTGAAAGAAATGATCCAGGATCCAGTTCATCTCCCATCTCATCCCTGCATCTCTACCTGAAGCAGCACACCATACGTCCTTGAGCTGAGCATTCTTCGCAGAGAAAGAAGCACCAAATACAGACCAGTACAGGACAGGATGGGATCATCACGGCGCACCCTAAATGACTGTTTGGTCCAGATGCATCTGATTCCAAAATGCAACAACTATAGTCATGATCTTGTACTTCCCAATCCTACCAAAGTGCTCAGGGCAAAGAAAGTGTTGATTAAATGTTGAATGGAGAGGCCGGGCGCGGTGGCTCAAGCCTGTAATCCCAGCACTTTGGGAGGCCGAGACGGACGGATCACGAGGTCAGGAGATCGAGACCATCCTGGCTAACACGGTGAAACCCCGTCTCTACTAAAAAATACAAAAGAAAACTAGCCGGGCGAGGTGGCGGGCGCCTGTAGTCCCAGCTACTCGGGAGGCTGAGGCAGGAGAATGGCGTAAACCCGGGAGGCGGAGCTTGCAGTGAGCCGAGATCCGGCCACTGTACTCCAGCCTGGGCGACAGAGCGAGACTCCGTCTCAAAAAAAAAAAAAAAAAAAAAAAAAAAAAAAAAAAAAATGTTGAATGGAGAAACAGCAATAGGATGACATACAATGTCTTGGAGAAAGTGAAATACAGGTGAACATTTCCTCATATTCTTGGTATCAGAAAATACATAAGTAAACAATAAAAGAGTGCCAAAGCTGTGACATGGTGTAGAAAATTTCTCACTGATATGGCTTGAATCTGTGTCCCCACCCAAATCTCATGTCAAGTTGTAATCCCCAGTGCTGGAGATGGGGCCTAGTGGGAGGTGGCTGAATCATGGGGCTGGTTTCTAGTGCTTTAGCACCATTCACTTAGTGCGTTCTCATGATAAGGAGTTCTCACAAGATCTGGTTATTTAAAAGTGTGTAGCACTGCCTACTTCTCTCTCTCTCTCTCTCTCTCTCTCTCTCTCTCTCTCTCTCTCCTGCTCTCTTGTGGTAACATAAGCCTGCTTCACTTCGCCTTCTGCCATGATTGTAAATTTCTTGAGACCTCCCCAGAAGCTGAGCAGATGCTAGCCTCATGCTTCCTGTGCAGCCTGTGGAACTGGGAGCCAATTAAACCTCTTTTCTTTAGAAATTACCCAGTCTCAGATATTTCTTTATAGCAATGTGAGAACGACCTAATACTAAGGAATGGTTATGAGGAACAAATGGTAGAATGAAATAATCCCTGAGCTAATTATCCATTCAACTGTCCCAGCTCTTGTTAACTCAGTCCATTTCATTAACACACTTGACCTCAGTTTCCTCATTTGTTTTAAAAGTATTGAAATTATTGGATTTCTGTGGTCTCTAAAACACTATGAACCTTGAAATGCTATAATCTAGCTTTTAAACTTTGATAAACTTTCATGAGAAACCATCATGTGAAAAAATAAAAATAAATAAAAGGCAATATTGTTGAGGTTTCAGAGAAGGTTCCCATTAAATTAAAAAAGAAAGAAAGAAAGAAAGGAACTCTGTCTTCCACATCCAAAGAAACTGAGAAGTTAAGAAAAAAATTAAATATAGAGGTAAAAATGGAGTTTGAGGGAGTAGCTGTAACTCTTAAGAGACAAATGGGCCTGCTAACACTTAATCCCCAAGTTAGGCAGAAAACAGCACCACCCAGTAGCAGGCAGTGCTGAGCTAGGATAAACCTCAAGTCATAGAGCGGTTGGGGGCACAACCTGACCAGGTACTCTATATTTCCTTGGAATTTCTGAGGTCACCTCTGATTTAAAATAATGATGATGATGATGATAATATAGAGCCTTGGGAGGCCTTGAATCCTAAACAACCTGAAAATCTCACAACGGGTCAATCGCCGATGTTGAGCCAATGACAGGTCATCAATTCTTTCCTCCGAAGAACTCACTCCGTGAATCCAATGGGAAAAATGACTACAAAATGTTTCGTAGTGTGTGGGAAAGCTTCATTATTCTTCCTAAAGATGTTCTTAATTTTTGGGTTTACATGTGATAAGAAATTATTTTTTAATGATGGTATAGCAATAACCACAGAGTCTAAAAATACGTTTCTGTGCTTATTTCTTCTTGTTGAACTTTTGTAAAATTGAATTTGCATATGGTGATGTTTTATGATACTTAAAATTGTTTGAAATATGTAATTAATAATTTAGAAAAAGAATATCTATACACACACATATATATGTCAAGTAAAACTATGTATTATTTTTGTAGATATTTATGTTTGTAGGTACCAAACAGTTGTAATTTTCTATTAATTTTTAATTTAGCATCATCAGATGGTTTCAATCTTGTATCCAAGAAAACCCAGATAACTTTAGGAAGTCGGTAAAAACCTTCCCCTCTTGTTGAGAATGAAATGATCAATAAGTCAGACTTTATTGACCAACCCGTATTTTTCATATCCTTAGCATGCCATGTCAGGTGATCTCTAATATCTTGCAAGAACATACTTGAGGCAGAGGGAAGAAATATTCTGTTTTAAATACCGTATTGTGACTAATCGGGGTCTTTTCAAAACTGTCTGCCCAATTGCAAATTTAAATAATACAGATGAGGGGCTCGACCATACTGAAGTTTGGAATTCCTCCACCCAATGAACGATTGTATGTCAACAGGATATAATTAACTATTTACCAATTTTATAGCCACAAAATGATTCATGTGATGCTGAGAGCAAGAATTTTTATAGAAAAAAAAGCATAGTGTAGTGGATGGAAACACTGACAGGAATTTGACTGATAAAATTAATAAACAGCTGAGCATAGGCGGAAACAATTCTGAGAAATTATTCACTGACCTTGTATCGACCTGGAGAGATACTTTTTTCAAAAATCTAAGCTTATGGTTTATATTTAAGTAATAAAAAATAGGATAATTCTTCCTTGGGTCTGATTAACAAAAAGCAAGAATGTAAATTAAACTTTATAACAGGATCTCTGTAGTTACTGCCACAGTTGATCACAATTAATGCTATGCCACCTCTAATCTATCATGGCCTTAAAATTGCCAGTAAAGTGTTTCCTTTCAAGATGGTAATAAGAAAGGAAATATGGGTATGCTAAAAAAAAAAAAAAAAAAAAAAAAAAAAAAAAAAAAGCAGCAAAGCTGGTAGTGAACACAGAAAGTAAATTTCTCATTTAAAAACGAACATGAATGGAAGGTCAGCATGGAGCTTTCCTTCACTTACACATTTACTCACTCATTCATTCGTTCATTCACTGGGGTGCTGGCTGGGCATGAAGCATTGCAAAACTAATTAAGTGAACAAGAGTCAGCCTTGGTCCACGTTGTTGAGTGTGAGTGTGATTTAACCAAAGTTCTATTTTAGGGTGATGTACGTTATATCAGCATTTTGGAAAAATAGCAGAGAAGATATAGATTCAATTCATGCAGTAATTAAAGGGAAAATTAATAAAATAGAAAATTCAAAGGCTATTGAGAGGTTGAATCTATAAGCCACAGCCACAAATCAGTTGAGCTAGATAGGACAGCCTTAACCTTTCTTCCCTTTATAAACAGACAATGAGAGAACTGGTAACCTTTATGGAAGAGTCAGCCAATGCCGATGATTTAGTTAGGATATTTGTCTCTGTCCAAATGTCGTGCAGCGAGTCCTCACAAGATCCAGTCATTCAAACATGTGAGACGCCTTCTTCTCCCCACCCCCATTCTCTCCCTCTTGCTCCCGCTTTTGCCATGTGACCTGCAAGCTCCAGCTTTGCCTTCTGCTAGGAGGAAAAGCTTCCTGAGGCCTCCCCAAAAGCTGTGCTTCCTGTAAAGCCTGCAGAACCGTGAGCCAATCAAACCTCTTTCTTTATAAATTACTCAGTCTCTTATAAAGTACCCAGACCCCAATAACAGTCCCTCCCACTTGAGAAATAATGCCAAGTTAGCGAGAACATCTGAGCTCTCCACATCTTCTTCACTTGCAGGCTTAAATGGCCCTCACAACAGTATACCATTTAATTTCCCCTCTTTGCACACATTCCTTATGTACTGTCCATTTTAGTAGAAAAATACATGTTTAAGGGGGGAAAGAGAGTAAATAAATATGATGGATATAAATATGAATAAAAAAGAATTAGATCACTCAATTTCTTTGGCTGAAGTGTGCAAGTGCATGGCTGCATGTGAGTGTATATGAGTGTATGTGTTTAAGTGTATGTGTGGGCATCGATGGGGCCTGTCAGTGAATGCCCATTTTTTTTTGGATTAGAGGAGAAAACCTGCTCTATTTTAATAAATTTGCTCTACATGACCATGTGTCCTTTTATTCCCTGAAAGTTCAGTCTTAATGAAAAACAGAAATTTCACATGGATAAATCCACTATGCAAGTTTAATTAACCTCATAAAGATATAAAATGACCCAATCAAAAGATATGTTTTTAGTGCCAAATTAATATTTTAAACTAAACTGAAGAATTTAGCACATTTCAAATCATATATAATGCTCATTTTATAGGACCAATCCCATAATGCCTCTGCCTCCAGATGGTGGTAAATTACCCATATTTAGCAAGAATGAGTCCTTTCCTTTCATACAACTCAGACGGAATCATTTGGAATCACTGCAGTAAAATAGATACAACATATTTTGTACAATAAAGTTATATCTTCCACAGTAAAATATGAGGTTTTAAAAATTGTTATTTACATAAGTTCGAGCCTTCAAAGCATTGCGTATAAGAGAAAGGACTGTACAGTAATGAAATGACTCATTACCCTGAGTGGGTCCAGTTTTGCAAATGTAAAGTGTCTACTACAGACAAATCTCACTCAGAAAATATGAATGAAGTCTCCATATCTAGCATAGAAAGAGTCTAAGAACATGATGGTAACCTCCTTATCTGACTCTGATCAGACCAAGTGAAATGATTCTCAGATCATTTGAGATCCAAAATAAATCTGAAGATAAAAGTGGGTCTATTGGCTATAATGTAAAGGGAATGGTTTCTGGGCAAATAAAGAAGAAAGCAAAGTTAATCTTTGGGGGCCCTTTGTTTGCTGATTTTCTTGGTTTTGGTGATTTCTCCCTCCTTCCTCAACAAATGTCTTCCACATTGTCCAGGTGCCATTTTTATTCTGCACAGCACATCTCTTACCTGTGACTACCTGGGAAAAGATGTTTTTCTCAATATTCTCCATATTCCAAATCCTTCACCACAGTCTTTGTCCAACCAAATTTTCTATTCCCCCTGGGCTTCCATTTTGCCCATTAAAAATGTACTTCTGACAATAACTTGATGTGTGCTGCCATGCATGGTGCTGGCCCAGCAGAAAAACACATTAGCCAGAGTGAAACGTGATGGTTACGTGTACAACAGAAGATGATGTGGGCAAAGATGTATATATTTGGTAAAAAGGTGGTGATTTCGAACGATGCTTGGACTATAAAAAGCCCCTGGGGTCTTTGATAAGACTCTTGAAGATGAAGTTCTTTGGTGGCCATCTTAAATCTCACTGGGCAATAGAGTAGAATTAAGAGTCCTAACCGACATACAGGCAATGCCACGCAACTCAATAACTAACGTGATGAGAAGCTCTTCTCCCAAGAGGAGGTGGCCTTGGGCACTCCTGGACCCATGGACACGAATCGTATCTTGGTAGGGATGCTCTGCCCCCAACACACACTCTTCCTCCCATGTCTGCCTTCTTCACTTTTTTTTTTTTTTTTTTTTTTTGAGACCGAGTCTTGCTCTGTAACCCAGGTTGGAGTGCAGTGGCGTGATCTCTGCTCACTGCAAGCTCCGCTTCCTGGGTAGCTGGGATTACAGACGTGCGCCACCACGCCCAGCTGTTCTTCACTTTTGAAGTGTTTTCGTCTCTAATTTTGCTTGTAGCAGTCTCCATGAATGAATCTAATAATTGGCTCATTTAGGTCACATAATTCACCTGCAACTCAGTAAGAACAATATGAAATTCTGTAATTGGTCCAGCCACAGGGATGTGTCCAGTTTTGTAACCAAACTTAACTATTAAGAGAAATGAGGGAAGAAACCTGCTACAGCAGATAAGAAACAAAACAACTGTGATAGCCAAATCCACCTGGACGTTCCAGCACTGAAGGTATTCAGTACATACCTTACTGGTTCCTGCTGGGTTTGGAGTTTTGTGTATTTTGTTTGTTTGTTTGCTTCATTGTTTTTGAGAGGAGTCTCGCTTTGTCGTCCAGGCTGGAGTGCAGTGGCACAATCTCGGCTCACTGCAACCTCTGTCTCCTGGGTTCAAGTGATTCTCCGCCTCAGCCTCCTGAATAGCTGGGACTACAGGAGCGTGCCACCGTGACCGGTTAATTTTTGTATTTTTAGCAGAGACAAGGTTTCACCATGTTGGCCAGTTTGGCCTCGAACTCCTGACCTCAAGTGATCCGCCCACCTCTGCCTCTCAAAGTGCTGGAGTTACAGGCACAAGCCACTGCACTCAGCCTGGGTTTGGGTATTCATCTTGCCCTTAAGAATGAAATCAAGGAAGCTGGAGGAGAGCAGCTTTGTGTAAAGAAAGCTGGATTGGAAATGAAGAGACAAGTTGTCGAGGATGTGTTTATCACGCCACTCCACCACTGCAACTGCCTTTCCACCTTCATTCACTCTGTGTTGCTGTAACAGAGGTGTTGCTACCACAGAAGTGGTCATTTATAAAGAAAATAAATTTATTTCTTATAATTCTGGAGGCTGGAAAGTCTGATATTAAGGTGCTGGTATGTGGTGAGGACCTTCTTGCCATATCATCCGTGGTAAAAGGCAAGAGGGTGCAAAAGGGTGACAGAAATGGAGCTCACAGCCTCAAGCCCTTTGATAGCTGGCATTAATCCATTCATGGGAGTTAATGGGGGAGCAGTGGGAATGCCTGGATCTGGAGTCAGAGGTTCTGAACTTGACCAGCCCCACCACTTCTGGAGCAGGTTTCCAGGCCTGTCTGAACATAATTGTCCTTAACTATGAAAGTCAAAATGGTACCTTCTTTCACAGGGAAAATTGTAAAGAGCCATACAAAGGCAGCAGGTTAGCTGATGCATCTGTGGGTCAGGGTAGTTGTTCGATGAAGTTAATATTGGGAGCAGCCTGGCCTGCTCTATATGACCTCAAATGTAATTTCTGTTCTGCAACGCACCTGCTCCTAAACAACAACCTAGAACACAGGTGTTTCTGAACATAGGCACCTGTCATCACCATATCAGCATTGGGCATTCTTATTCATACCACCTTTCCTAGTGACCTCACTAGCTCTGGTCACCTTCCGAGAGATGAGGAAATGTGCCAGTCAGTCTAATCCATTCAGACTATCATCAGAGAATATCATAAACTGGTTGGGTTATAAACAACAGAAATCTATTTCTGACAGTACTGGAGGCTGGGAAGTCCAAGATCAAGATGCCAGCAGATTCAGTGTTTTGTGAGGGCCTACTTTCCAGTTCATTTTTGCTATAACCTCATGTGGTGGGAGAAAGGGGAGCAGGCTGTCTGTGGCCTCTTTTATAAGGGTGATTTTCTCATTCACGAGGGTCCTACCTGTGACCTAATTAACTACCAAAGGCCCCACCTTCAGATTCCATCACATTGGGGATTAGGATTTCAACACTGGGGGGATACAAACATTCAGTGTATAGCACACATACACTGCAGACTCCTATTTCCCCAGAATTCTCCTGCCAGCAGGCACTGCTGACATTCCTCTTGCTGTTACAAGAGTGCCTTCTACAGAAGCCCCGAGCACTGTGTCCTGTCTCGTGCTGTTTTGAGAAGATGGATTAAAAACCTGAATAGGAGTATACAAGTTGGAAATAGAAAAAAAAAGTAAAACTCGTAACTGTTCATTATTGAATGTTTCCAAAGGGCTAGGCTTTTGCATGCATTATTGCATGCATTAAGTGCTTTACATGCATTACGGCATCTTACACTTCCTGCAAAATTGTTAGATAGGTAATATTACACATGAGTAAATGAAGACTGAGACAATTTAAATAACTTGCCTGAGTGGCAGAATCAGAAGAGAACCAGATGGGCCTGTGTCTATACTCCGTACGCCCCATGGAATTCACACGTGAGCTAAGACTTCAGAAATACCCGACTAAATTTCAAGAAAAGAGGTAAGTGGATAAAAGAAAGAAGATATGAGTAAGTGAAATTCTAGCAAAACTCTTGGAGAACTTTGGAAAACAAAATTCTTGCTTTAGTTCAGCTGATTAGAGTCAAATACACTCTATTCAGTTCTTCCACTGCAGCATCAATACCTAAATGATCCCTTAGAAACTTTAAATGTAACTACCAGAAAAGGTATACCCACTTCTTATAGGAAGGTATTGATCTGTGAAGAATGAAAAAAGTTTTTGAAAGGTTTGATTAAAAATAAAAGTTTTTAACGGAGAAGTAAGTGGGCTAACAGCAACTCCCGCAGGTCTTCTGTTCGTTAATAGTTTTCACTCGCCCTGTCTTTTTTTTGGATATATGTTGCTGAGAAAGAATAAAATGCAGAGACTAATGACTCTGACAAAAGGCTCTTCTTGTTTATTGATTAGCACCAGGACTGGGTTTTTGGACGGGTGTGCTGGTAGACATGCAGACTGCCAACAATGAAGCTATGCATTATAGATGGGGAAAAGAAATACTATAAAATTAAAAAGACAATAAATTTAGACCTAGTAAAACTAAAGTGCTTCTTCATATAGTACACATTGTATATTATACAGAGCAGGGGTAGTCAGATGAACGCTGAGGCAGGAATAAAAAATAAGAGTTCCTTCCCCATAGTGAGTCCTAGCTGTATACAAGCAAACAGGAAATGCCCTGACAACCCTTCCAATGAAAGCTGATGGATTCGCTGTGGGGCACAGGGAAACACATTGCCACTCAGGTAAAATGGTTTCACAAAACTTAATCCACTCCACTACTGGAAATGCTGGGTCTTTACCAAGGAAAATAGACAAATTAACTGTGATGGAAAGAAGTAGACGAGCTATGCTGTCCCTCTGGGTCTTCATTCCTCTTAAGCGAGGTGTACCCAGGTAGTCAGGGAGGCAGGATATGGGGACAGCGGGGGAGGAGCTGAAATCAAAGGGCAGCCTGAGAGACCAGTAGGGGGTAGACAGGAGACCTGGTCAATTTCGAGCAGCACTGTTTTTTTCTGACCTGGAAAAGAGAAGGAAACAGCTGCGCTTTGAGCTTGGATCCTTGTTTAAACCCGAGAGTGACCATAGCTCAAGTGTTCCCTAATGAAATCCAGAATGGACGCTTGGATATTGAGAGTTCTCTATAATCCCCTGTCCAGCAAATAAAAGTGCACATCAACATCTGGCCCTGTGGAGAAGCTCAATACATCATTTACAAACACACAGGGATACCGTGAAGATGGATTCAGTTGCTGAGAGGCTGCTTTAAAACCTCTCCAGAATTTAAGCTCCAGCTTTATTTAGAATAGTCCCAAGACCCCCCAAAACAGACTGGAATTCCTCTTCAGTGATGATCTTAAGCTTTTCAGGTAAGTCATCTGGACTCAACTCTGCAGACAAAACCATATTTCTCTAAAAGTGTAAATGACATTAAGGATGTGCTCCACCAACGCTCCCTTTTCAACTTCACTGTCTGGTGGTTGTGGGTGGGGTAGTTGCTTGATTGCGTGGCAGCCTGAGATATGGGGCTAGGATGTGGCTTCTTCTTAATCTTGGGGCCATTAGACTCAGACTTTGTATTAGTTTTCTATTGCTGCCATAATCAATTACCACAATGTAGGGACTTAAACCAACATCAATTTGTGATCTCGGAGATCTGTAGGTCAGACGTCTGAGTTAGCTCGACTGGTATCTCTGTTTCAAGTCTCAAAAGCCCCAAATCAAGGTGTTGGGTATCTGGGCTCCTGCCTGAAGGCTCTGGAGAAAAATCCAGAGCCTGGCAGAATTTCGTTGTGTGCAGTTGTGGCGACTTTTTCTTGTTTCCTTGCTAGCTGTCAACCAGGGTCTGCTCTTAGCTCTTAGAGGTCTGTCCCTGGGCTTCACATGTGGTCCTTGCATCCCAGCCAGCAACAGCACTGCAGGTCCCGCTCACACTCAAAATCCCCATGACTTCCTCCCGGGCTGCAAAGTTCCCTTCTCTTGAGGGCTCATGTAGTTAGATTGAACCCACTTGAAAAATCCAGGCACTCCACATATTGAAGGTCCATAGTCCTGATTATATCTGCAAATCCCCTTTTGTCATGTACTATAACATGCACAGGTTTCAGGGAACAGGTCCTGGATTTTTTTTTTTTTCTTTTGAGGAGTAGGAGGGTGGGAGCATTTTTCTGCCTATTAAAATCTCAGAATAAGGCCAGGTAATAAATTGCTATGCATAGCCAATACATCTTGAAGGACATTCACCTTTGGATGTGTTACAAGAAGGGCAGATCTTGCAATACGATCTTGCAGTAAAGATGCTTTTTCTGTCAGAGTTCATTGTATTTTTAGAAATGTAAATATTTTATCTTTAAAATGGCAAAATATCTTGCTTTTGTGCTTAGTACTATGCATATGTGTACTTTCGTGTGTGCAGAGTAGGGGTGGGGGGGGTCGTGTGTCTGTACATTATTTTCTTCTCTTAAAAAAGGAAATCCAACATGCTATAATTCCAGTATATTCCAATATACTGTGATTTAGAAAGGGTAAACAGTTGCCCTAAGCTTACATCGTAAATACACACTAGAGATATAACCCCTAACTTCAGTCGTTCTGAACTCCTATGCAGAGTTTACTATATCATATCATCTTGCACAAGAATGTTCTTCATAGAAACCATGATATAATACAGTTATGAATAATACAGTTTGGAAAAAAGAAGATCCATCCCCATATAGCTCTCCATATTTATTGGCATATAAAAACCACAAGTCACCTTAAAATTGGTTAAAATATAAACAAATAAAATAATACTTTCTGAATTTTTTTTTGTTTTTCTTTTAGATGGAATTTTGCTCTTCTGCCCAACCTGGAGTGCAGTGGTGCGGTCTCGGCTCACTGCAACCTCTGCCTCCCGGGTTCAAGTGATTCTCCTGCTTCAGCCTCTCTAGTAGCTGGGATTACAGGCACACGCCACCATGCCCAGCTAATTCTTGTATATTTAGTGGAGATGGGGTTTCACCATATTGGCCAGGCTGGTCTTGAACTCCTGACCTCGTGATCCACCCACTTCAGCCTCCCAAAGTGCTGGGATTACAAGCATGAGCCATCGCACCTGGCCCATCTGAAATGTTTTCACAGAGTAAAAAGTTCAAATAATTAACAAAAAGAAGAAAGAAGAGAATTATATACATTCTCTGACTTGACTTTATTAAAACCATCCTCCCAAGTCCATCAGGTAAAACTTGATTTAATGCTAACTACTAAACCTTTTCTTGTTTTCTTTTACTATTTTTTTAAACCTGGCTTCATTGGCTGAGGAGAAATGTGAAATCCATGGCATGAGTATTTCTCTGTAAATGCTCAGCCTCCAAGTGTCAGATTTGAATATTGATAAATGAAGTAAACCATCTTGGCTACTACAGAGGCCCTGAGGAAAGGATATAAGCTCTCCAGCAATCTGATCGATGTACACAAAATAAGCATTTTGCACACAAAAAAATGTATTTTAAATGAGCTTTTCTTTTGAACACATCTTTGTGATCATTTTTTAAACTCTGCCCTAATGAGAAAATGTAGATTCAATGCAATTATTTTTAGAGAGCATAAAACCTTCTTTCTCTTAAGTACCCAGTGAATGACTGATACTGGATTAGGGATTTGTTGTTGAGAATAGTTAGTTCCATGTAAAACATTTCACATAAAATGTGTTGAAAGTCAAAAACCATACTGGGTGGAAAAACATACAATAACACAACAATAATAGGATATAATTTTCAAACCATTTTCTGGTCAAATAAAACTCCTTCCTGTATGTACCTAATTCCTATGAAGAATACCATAAAATGGTAAGAACTAGATTAATATTAGCTCTACTTAACTGAGAGTTCAGTTAATTTTGTAGCAACACTGACAAGGTTTGGAATAAAGAGAAAGAAATAAGGAAAGAAGATTTGAAAAAAGTAAGACTGCGGCTGTCTAACTTAGCACCAAACACTCAACATAAGTGTGCATACTTTGAAAGAGAGTAGGAAAAAAAAAAAAAAAAACATAGCCTTTGATGATGATTTTCAGCAAAATAACTATAGAAAAGAAAGAAGTTTTCTCTCAAATAACTCAGTCATGACTCAGGCAGAGAAGAAATGTTAGCTGATTGGAATTCAGTTGTGCATTTTCTCACTAAAGAAGGTTGTCTGCATGATGGAGTCCAGTATCTGCTGGGGAAAAGTTGCAACCCTTGGAGGCAAAAGAATTGTCCTCTAATGGGATCTAGGTCTTCCAATTTCCACTTCATTCTGTGGCCCAGACAAGTAGAAAACGTGTTTGAGGAATGATAAGACAGAGCAGTAAACATTAAATATTTTTAAATCCAAGCATTGTCCTGAAAATTCTTGTCCCTCTACTTTCTACTCGGTCAAAGACTCTCTTTGGTTAATCAATGAGGTTAGTTTTTGAACAAAGAGAAATCAATAGGCACTCAACAATCATCTCCTATGATCAAAATATGTTGCCCATTCTTAAAGCATATTAAAGAAGGCTCAGTTTTGATCTTTAACAAAAAACAAAAGAAAACAAAACAAAATGTCATTCTGAAGATGACTTGCATTTCGAGGAGACCAACAGTGCTATGCAATCTGATATTGAAGAACATTTTCTAAGACTGTGTTGCTGCAGTTGAAAATGCTTACTTTTAAAATTTTACTTTATAAAAATGTTTTAAGATTTTTTAAAAAAACAAAAGATACATATATGTTATATATATATATATATGTATGTATGTATATTTTTCTTTCCTCTTGGTTCTCTAACGCCAGTGTAAAAGATAACAACTATTGAGAGATTAGACATTCTTATGTGAACATGTACACACACACAAAGCAACGTTGAGATACATACATGTGTACACATGTATGTGTAGCTATAATATTCAATGGCTACACAAAATATATCTACAATTTTAAAATGGCTGCATAGTATTATATTGAGTGAATATTTATAATAACTACCTTAAGCGACTTTCGTTTAACTCACCCACTCACTTCCACTTTCTCTTACAAAACACATTAGCATCTACTACCTGTTTACAACTTGCTAATAATAGGTTTTCAAACCCTCCCTCTCCACTGTCTACAAAGATTTAGTTCTGCTTGTCTTTAAAGCAAGTTGCATTTGTAAGTGTAATTATGTAATTTAATTAAGCATGATATAATCCAATTAAATATGAGTAGGATAGAACAAAGATACGTTTCTACAAAAGCTAAGTTTAATCCATTGGGAAGATTCTATTAAGATGATTATATAATTAAAAAGAAAATATAAGTGAAGTGGCAAGTGAGACAACCGTGAGGGAGAACAGGATTGGGGCAGCAATGTGTAAATCTAAGAGTCTATGTTCATTTTGCTTTACGGATGTTCTATTGTCCAGACAGGTTTAGTTATGCACATACTGAATAAAACAATTCCCAGCCAACAGCCCTGAGATTTCTTTGGGTTAAAACCACAAGTTCCATTGCCTTGCTCATATTACATATTCAACCTGGATTGGTGAGGGGCTCCATTCCACATTGTTCTCGCTCAGGGTCCTGGATCTTTGGAGAATTCATCATCAGTAACAAGTGCTATTCAATATGTGGAGAAAATAGGAGGAACATTGTCAGTGTTGGCTGCTAAAGATGTCCCCTTGGAGGTAACATATTTCATTTCTACTAACAACGCATTAAACAATGCAGGCCTATTGGCTAATCTCATCAGAGCCTGAATACACAATCCTTCCACCTGACCAAAAGGAGATGGCAATTCAATCTGGTGCACAATAACAATATTTACTCACCAAGATTTCAGTGACCCTGCCCCTTAAAACATAATCTGGACATTACAGATAAAGCCTGAAGGATGAATGTATACAGAAGTAAATGATGTAGAATACCAGTTCACACTCAAAGGAAAAGGCTTGGCTTGCATCTTTCGCTAGTTTCTCTATATATTTCTTGGTTAGTTAAAATTTGTCCTCTATATTGACTCTTGGAAAATATATTACTCATGGGAAATACATTCCCTGTATTCATGTCCACATCCAAAATAATTTTCTACTGCATTTTACTTAAGAGACAGTTTGACCTAGAAAATCCTTGAGGCTCTGTTTCTCTCAGGACATTATAGACAAAGTTCCACAGTTTTTGTCTCTGAATATTATAGCAGGAAACTCTTTCGTCAGCCTGAGTTTTCCTGTTGATGGATGACTTTATTTTCTGTCGGTACGTTCTCAAGATTTTTAATGCCCATACATTTATTGGAATAAAACTCATATTTGAGCATTAATTCAACTGTTTCTAATACAAATG
Organism: Rhinopithecus bieti; assembly: GCF_001698545.2. Classification (NCBI taxonomy): domain Eukaryota; kingdom Metazoa; phylum Chordata; class Mammalia; order Primates; family Cercopithecidae; genus Rhinopithecus; species Rhinopithecus bieti. The sequence goes on along the minus strand of NW_016825370.1, from coordinate 782,793 downwards.
ATGTATTTTCAATATGTAAAGTCATCTCCTTTATTTTTGTAAAGTTTTCTTGAATAATATCTACAAATGTTTTATCCACTATTTTTTCTTCAGAGCTATGAATTATGTATATGCTGTTTTTTTGTCTTAATTGTCTCCATCCTTATTTTTTACTTAATATTATTCATAAATATTTGTTCAAATAATATTTTGTGAATACTGCCAACTTACACCTTATCTTCTTTTGTTGCCTTACCGTCACTTCTTTGAGTTCTACTTTGAGATCTCCTTTATAGCAGTTTGTGATTCATTTTCCTGAAGTATCTTTTCATTAGTTAAGTGCTGGTTCTTTTCACTTATGTTTGAGTGAAGTGAGTTCATCCAGAAGATGTTAGCAAGAGCATTATGTGATGAAAGGTGTGGTCATACCTTAGCTCAGAGGGGCACAGATGGATGTAAGTAAGTGATGACACAGAAGTTAGTGCTGTAGTTGCTTGGTAGATTAAAATAACACTTTCTAATTTCATGAATATACACTTTTGGGAAACAGATTTGGGATTTCCAAAACCAGAATTGTTTCCTGGAAGAATGGGTAAGTCTTTGGAAGTAGCTCTGACTCTTAAGTAGACACAGTGGGTGGGGAGGGCATTGGAATAAGAAACTGCCTTATAAGCAAAGGTGGAAGATAGTAAAACAGACGGTGTGTTGAAAGAATGTGCAAAGAGAACAATGGACTTATGGAAAATCCACTGTGCCTCATGCACCATGCATTTTTCCTACAATATGCTCAAGAAATGTGTTATAACTTCCAGGAGTAATTTACCTTTTAAATTAACAGTAAATGCTCAACAGTGATGAGAGAAAGGGAATCCTTCAGGTGTCTGCCTAACTGTGTTGTTTTATTCTGGAGAAGATGTGAGTGTGGGTGGTTCTTTTCTTAGCCATTGTCCTAGTTCTTATAACAGGTGATTTTAAGAAATTTTCTGATTTTAAAAAAATATTGGCAGGTGTAATTTAATAAAATCTTTATTTTCAGAATTATTTTGGTGTCACATGTACTAGGAAGGCATTTCGTAGTTTTGTGTCTTGAGGGTAAATGTCTTTCATAACCTATATTATTTAAAAGATTATAGGGCGGGCGCGGTGGCTCACGCCTGTAATGCTCACTTTCGGAGGCTGAGGCTGGCGGATCACAAGGTCAGGAGATCGAGACCATCCTGGCCAACGTGGTGAAACCCTGTCTCTACTGAAATACGAAAACTTAACCAGGCGTGTTGGCACACGCCTGTACTTCCAGTTACTTGGGAGGCTGAGGCAGGGGAATGATCTTGGATACCGGGAGGGCATGATGTATCTTGCTAGTTGACGCAAAGGTTTGTGCCAATGCGTGGCTACTCCAAGCCTTGGCGATCACGTGCGAGTGACCTCCATCGTCAAAATAAAAAAAAAAAAAATAAAAAAAAAAATTACAAAAACATTTGTGACATGACCACCTTCCTTATGTATTAGCATTTGGTTAATTACAGCTACATGTGTTTCAGATATATTGTTTTTATTTTTTTCTTTTGAGATGGAGTCTCATTCTGTGGCCCAGGCTGGAGTGTAGTGGCACCATCCTGGCTCACTGCAACCTCTGCCTCCCAAGTAGCTGGAACTACAGGCACAAGTCACATGTCCAGCTAATATTTTGTATTTGTAATAGAAACAGGGTTACCCCAGGTGATCCACCCACCTCAACCTCCCAAAGTTCTGGGATTATAGATGTAAGCCACAGCACCCGGCCTATTCTTTGTTGGAATATAAAATCTATGAAGACAATGAATTTGGTTTTATTCTCCCAGCCCTAAAAGTGTCTCTGGCATGTAAGTTTTTGAGAACATTGATTATTTCTTCATCTGAAAACCAAACACAAAGTAAATGACAACGTGTACAAAATTTACATACATCAAATAAATGCTTTTATAGTTTCCAATAAAACTACAAGTAGAATTCTATAATAGTATGTTAAAGTATAAAGTTGCATAAGACCATTTAATCAGTTGTTATAACCAAATATATTCCCTGATTACTTGGATAGAAAGCACCCAGGCATATTTTTCAAGAACAAATGATTAGATTAGTAGGAAAATGCATGCGCATACAGGGAAGTTTAGCTCACTACTCTCCTTCCTCTGTTGCTTTCCACAAATATTTACTGAGAACTAATCTAAATATATATAGAAAGGAAAAAGCTGCAGTTCTCGTGGACAATATACTCAATTTTTAGAGGGTAGATTAGTACAAAAGTAATTAATAATGAAAAAAGATAAGGGCAAAAATGAAGATACACAGATATCAAGGGTTATAGAAACATGGAGAAAATCTGAACTAGCTCTAGGTAATGGTTTCATGGAGGAAACCTTGGCTGAGCATATCTTCAAAATGAGTAGAAGGCCACATGGCAGAGAAAAATATTCCAGGTCAAGAGATTAAAATAATTCAGCCAGGTATGGTGGCTCACATCTGTAATCCCAGCACTTTGGGAGGCTGAGGCAGATGGATCACTTGAGGTCAGGAGTTCGAGACCAGCCTGGCCAACATGGCGAAGCCTCGTCTCCACTAAAAACTACAAAAATTAGCCGTGCATGGTGGTGGGCGCATGTAATCCCAGCTACTCAGGAGGCGGAGGCAGGAGAATAGCTTGAACTTGGGAGGCAGAGGAGGCAGAGTTTGCAGTGAGCCAAGATCGCACTACTGCACTCCAACCTGGGTGACAGAGCAAGACTCTGTCTCAAAATAATAATAATAATAATTCAAAACACAAAATGAGCACCACTGTGCCCTAGACAGAGTGAAAACTACTGGGACTTGATCCTGGGAAGTGAGGGAGGGAATGGTAGGAGCTCATCTCTCTTAAGACAGGGATCACTCAGGAAGGCATTCATTTGGCGAATGGAAATTTTTTAAATAGGGATTATTTTTTCTCAAATCTAAATTATCTTAGGCTTGGCATGTTGCTGGTGTTGTTTAGTGACATCTCAGCTTTGAGCTGGCATCTCTCCAGCTCCATTGGCTTGTCCTTATGGCTACAGTCCTTCCGCAAGAGCTTCAGGCATTAGGACCTCAAGATACTGCATTCAAAAGCTGAAATGCAAGGAGCTGTGGCTTCAGGCAGAGAGGAACATCTCCGCCAGAAGCTCCCATGAAGTTTTCCCAAATATACAGCAGAAGAAGATCACATGCTCAAAACTAAACAAGTAACTCAGCCCCAGCTTCCCCGAGCTAATGAGGTCTCATCCAGACGCTTCACACAAATTGGGTTCTGCAGAAAAAGAAGGAGGAGGTGGCTTAAAGTAGGTGATAAGCAATGTTGTTATTGTGTGTATTTGGGGGCCAGATATGGAATCCTTATTTGATATGCTAAGTATTAATACATGGGCTTGTATCATGTAGTTAATGAATAACCATGGAAAGATTTGGTAGGAAATCACTACAACAAGGGTTGTAATTGAGAAAGATGGTTCTGTTGGTAATGAAAAGTTTAGTCTGGGGCAGGAAGAAGAATAAAGGTAGAGCAGCCAGAAGGCACTTACCATAGCTTAGGTGAGAAAAGATGAGAGCCTGGACGAAGCAGAATCTGGCGTGGATGGCAGTAAAATTGTTTTAATGTTAGTTTCCTGATTATAGTAAAATAACTGATGGGCTGAGTGTTAGGGAGTACAGTTAAGGATGGTGAAGAAACAAAGTTAACTAAAGGGGGTTCTTTTTTTTCTTTTGATGTTCTAATTTGTTTGTTTCTTACTTTAGCAGTAACTGCTGAGGCTGTTGGCAGGAAAGGAAAGGATACAGATGGAAGAGATTCTCTAGTTGATGAGACATGAAGTTCAGGTTTTGATTTTGAGGTGTATGTGGAACTGTTAACGTGTTAGTCAGGGTTCTCTAGAGGGGCAGGACTAATACAGTAGATGTATACATGAAAGGGAGTTTATTAAGGAGAATGGACTTACACGATCTCAAGGTGAAGTCCCACAGTAGTCCATCTGCAAGCTGAGGAGCCACGAAGCCAGTCCAAGTCCCAAAACCTCAAAAGTAGGGAAGCCGACAGTGCAGCCTTCAGTCTGTGGCCAAAGGCCCAAGAGCCCCTGGCAAACCACTGGTTTAGGTCCAAGAGTCCAAAAGCTGAAGAATTTGGAGTCCAATGTTTGAGGGCAGGAAGCATCCAGCATGGGAGAAAGATGGAGGCCAGAAGACTTAACCAGTCCAGTCCTTCCACGTTCTTCTGCCTGCTTTTGTCTTAGCCGGATTGGCAGCTGATTAGTTCGTGCTGGCAGCTGATTGAAGGTGGGTCTGCCTCTCCCAGTCCACTAACTCAAACGTTAATCTCCTTTGGCAACACCCTCAGAGGCACACCGAGGAACAATACTTGGCATCCTTCAGACCAATCAAGTTGACACTTAATATTAACCATTACAGCCAGGGATAATTGCACTGAAAAATTGCAATCTATATCTCAGGGGAAAAAAAGGTCAACAGTTATTCTAGATATTTAGTAATAATTGGCATGAAAGTATTTCTTTTTTTTTTTACTCTATGGGAGTATTTAAAACAAGCAAAAAGAAGGAAGACACAGGGCAGAAATGGGGGAAGTCACAAGCATTTGCCTTTAATTATTAAGAGAAAGTATCCCAAACAAATGTATTCAAGATAGAAAAGAAACTGGAACAAAATAATATCACAAAAACCAAGGAAGATGAGAACTTTAAAAAGAAAGATTGTAGTCAACAGTGTCAAACAGCCTCAGAGTCAACAAGGAAGAGAATTAGAAAGAGAATGTAAACGGACCAGTTAGGAAATTATTAACATTATTTGAGAGCAGATTTGATAAAATATTGGGAGTAATGCCTGATTGCAGTAGGCTCTATCTGGACTATCGGATTTGAAATAAAGCAAACTGATATTGCTATTTCAAAAATTTTGCAGAACTATGTATAAAAATGTATCTTATGAAGATGGCAAGGTCATATAATTACTCTTTTATTTATTTATT
>NW_016825370.1:767801-774809 GCF_001698545.2 Rhinopithecus bieti | reverse complement strand
ACTATGTATAAAAATGTATCTTATGAAGATGGCAAGGTCATATAATTACTTTTCTTTTATTTATTTATTTTATTTATTTATTTATTTATTTATTTATTTATTTTGAGACAGACTCTTGCTCTGTCGCCCAGGCTAGAGTGCAGCAGCGTGATCTCGGCTCATTGCAGCCTCTGCCACCCGAGTTCAAGTGATTCTCCTGCCTCAGCCTCCCAAGTAGCAGAGCTTATAGGAGGCTGCCACCACGCCAGGCTAATTTTTGTATTTTTAGTAGAGATGGGGTTTCACCATTTTGACCAGGCTAGTCTAGAACTCCTGACCTCCAATGATCCACCCTCCCCGACCTTCCAAAGTTCTGGGATTACAGGTGTGAGCCACCGTGCCCAGCCAAATGTTTAACTTTTAAAGAAAGCATCCAACAGTTTTCAAAAGTGGTTTTATCAGTTACCACTACCCCAAGCAATGGATACTCCAAATCCTCACTAACATTTGGCTTTCTCAGTCTTTCTTTTTGAAACTTCAGCCATTGCAGTAGGTATGTAGAGGCGTCTTGTTGTGGTTATAATTTGCTTTTCAAGTAAGAAACTTGTACTGGGCTCGACAGTCTCCACTAAATTATTTTTTCAACCAGAAGAAGACTGGGAAGAGAATATTTGGGTTGATTTTCATATTGATTTTTTAAAGTTAAATGTAAATGGAATGGGAAAATTAAATGTTCTCTTGAGTCCACAACTGAATTTGTTCTCTAAGTCATCAAAGCAAAATGGAGACTACCCAGGCCTCAGGCAGAGAATGGTGGCCTAGAAAAGTGGAGTGGGTCAGCACATTGGAAATCCTGACATTGAAGAGTAGGGTTAGAAAGGAAGGGAAACGAACAGCTGTGATAAGAAAGATCAAGGTAAAAACACTGATTTTGCCCTGGAAACAATTGCTCAAGAAGAGTGGAGGGAAAGGTAATCTGAAGTAAAGGAAGCCAAAGATGCATGTGTTTACAGCATTGGTCGTACTGTATCATGAGAATGTATAAGCAGAGTAACAAATGCATGAGCCGAGCGGTGAAGACACTGATAATATAGAATGTGGAGAGCTGGATATTCCATGTCAGGAGTACTTCTCAAATTACCAAGCTCTCCCTAATGCCATGACACAGCAGGGAGTTTTGCTCTCAGACTGTGTCTCAGAGATGCGTCTCCACGTATATAGTGTGTGGGAGACTGGGAGCAAGACTGCAGAGGTTTTTGTACAATTACTCTTTCTCCACACCTCTAGCGAAAACCAAAATCTACGTTGAAAAACCCTTTTTATACTGTCTGGATGCAGTAAGTTGTCTTACATTCCCTAGATAAAATATGCTAACTATGAAGCCTTGAGTAACATTTTAAAATCACTTATTTGAATATCTTGATGTAATTTTCAACATTTGTTACGATTCGTGACACTAAGTGGTTAGGAATAAGTTGTGATTGCAGAGTTAATTTCAGAGTGGTGCTCTACAAGGCTGCTTCATGATTATTAACACCACCACTGCTTACCCTGGCAAGGGCTGGACTGGGCCACCATTCACATACTGGCATGAGATACCGAGCGCCTTCATTACTCATTAGAATCAGAAAGCCAGTTCTGCTGGCAGCAGCCTAAGGGGGCCAATTAGGACAGGACGGGTAAACAATTCCATGCCCATTGGTACCGCCTCGTGCTGATCCGCCGCGGTGGCAACCGCAAGCTAATATATTCACTGCACCCCTGGAACTGAATGGAAAAGCTTCCTCATTGCTCTCATTCCACTAAATGTAATCCTAGAAATGATTTTTTAATTTTATCCATTTACTTGAAGTAGTTTATTGAATAGTACAAAATGAACAAGTCAAAAATTAATACCTCGATTTCTCAAGAAAGGATTAGGAGTTCCTTAGACATTTTAAAGGAATTTTTGTTGTTTTTAATGTGCATTCATTATACTGCTCTGAGTCTGATCCTACCACTTAAATGCCTTCTTGTGTCGTTTTTTCACTGTGAAATTAAATGATATTGATAATGCATCTCTGAATGCCAGCTATTCTCATTAGAGGGTGGGAAGGTGGAGGTGAACAAAAAAATGGATATTTAACTTGTAAGAACCAAAAATATGAATAATATTAGTATAATATTTCTCTTTGTGATAATTTTTCTCTACAACTGAGATTTGCTAATTTAAAAAATAAACTATTTTATCATATTGGGTTATTTGTTTTTGACATTACATTTCTGATAGGAAATTGTAGGTTTTGATCACTATCTTGAAGTTTTAATGCTTAAAAAGGCCTTCAAGAGCATTTTTATTCTGATGCTGATAGGACCCTCACATCTGAATAACGTACATGAGGTTCACACAGAGCCTGGGGTCTGTGGTTCCAGGTCACAGGCGTGTTCTGTGAGTGTGTGAGTATTGTCTTTCACAGTCTTGCTGATGGATGTTAAACTAAAAGGAGTTTCACAGGGTTCACTAAGTCCAAATTTACTTTTTATAAATCATAAGAATGGCACAGGGTTTGAGAGACTACAGTATATATCAAATGATTTTCAGAGTCTGAATGTGCCTTACCTGTCTCTCAGGAAAGCCTTGAAAGCAGGAATGTTTATGTTTGTCCATGTGTTGTGCGACAGGGTTTCAAACGCTCTTCCGAAGCCTGTTTCTGATGTGGTTCTAGCCACACAGGTTCCCGTCACATTACACCTCCTGTCACTTGCCCACAAGGTTAACTTGGCGAAATAGTCAAATGTACCAAGCTAAACTCAGCTCATTCACGTTGACACACGCGACAGCTGCCCACCGCATCCTTTTCATCCTGCTTCAGGGGAAACCGGGTGAAAGACAGGTTCCCGTGTTTCCTGAGATTCAGAGCGACCATGTGACTAAGGTCTGCTCAGTGGCAGTGACAGGAAATAATGGTTGCCCCAAACTGGAAACAAGCCAAACATCCATCCGCAGGGGACTGAATAGATCATCCTAACACACTCATTCCGTGAATCACTGCTCAGCGCTGGGAGAATTTATGCTTGATAAACAAAGCAATCTGGCTGGATCTCAAATAGTCACTCTGAGGAAAAGAAGTCCGCAAAAAAGAGAGGACAGACTGTAATATTCTATTCATATACAACTCCAGAAATTACAAACTAATCAGCAGTGACAAAAAATAGATCAGTGTTGCCTAGAGAAGGGAAGTAAGGAAGTAGTGAGAGGCATGACTAAGGGGCCTGTGCAACTCTTGGGGGCACTGGATGTGTCCTCTGTCCTGAGTATGAGGACATTTTCACAGGTTTACACGTATGTCAGAATTTACCGTACTGCACACTTTACATGTGGGGCCCTAGCATATGCCAAGTGTACCTCATAAAGAACCTCATAAAAAGGCTCTTTACCAGCGTAAAGGGCAGGTGAAACACACATTCCAGCCATTTCAAATGGCAAATGGCAAGATGTTGTACATGAAGGTGTGCATGTGTATGCGAAGTGTTCAAAACTTGTAGAAATGTAATGACATGGCCGGGCGTGGTGGCTCAAGCCTGTAATCCCAGCACTTTGGGAGGCTGAGGCAGGAGAATGGCGTGAACCCGGGAGGCGGAGCTTGCAGTGAGCTGAGATTCGGCCACAGCACTCCAGCCTGGGTGACAGAGTGAGACTCCGTCTCAAAAAAAAAAAAAAAAGAAATGTAATGACACTTATCTATTTCTTCGTGTCATGCGAAGTCCAAACTCTCTGTTCTTTTTGATTTTACCATCTCTCCTGTCCAACCCCCATACACCCCACATGGCACCTACAGTAGACACTCACTGTTTCCTGCATATGCAATGCAACTCTCTGCCTTCATTTTGTTCATTTCCTGCCTTCATTTTACAATTTACCTCTCTCTAACTTTCTGTGCTTTTGAATAAGGCTCTAACAAACTTCCAATCCCTTCTCGTGCCTTCCCAGATAATCTTTTTTTTCTAATTTTAGTTCCAGTAGCACTAGTATACACTAAGTTTAGAATTTATTTTATAATATTAGGCCAAGGGAGGGCTACTTTCATTCATCTTTCTATCTGCTGTGGCTAGCCTGGTCTGTAGTAACCGCTAATGAGCCTCAAACAGGTCTGTGAATAAGGTAATAAATGAATGAATAATCTTATTAAAATGTTTAATGAAAAGAAATTACTTTTGGCCAAATAGGTATGGTAGGCACTTCAAATTGAGTACTTTTAAATGTCATGGCAATCTTGCAAAGCAGGTATTACTATCCACCTTTTACAAATAAAGAAACTGAGACTCAGAAAGATGAATGATTTTCCTGCAGCCACAGGGATAGCAAGTGGCAGAATTAGGACTGGAAGCCAGGTCTGTTCCTGATTCAAAGTGTACTGCAAGGACAGCAAAGGAATCTCCGTATGTGTCCAGGTAGAGTGGTTTTACAATCCATGTCCTGATGCTCCCCCTCCCCTTTCAGGCCACAGTGTGTGATATTCCCCTCTCTGTGTCCATGTGTTCTCATTGTTCAACTCCCACTTATGAATGAGAACATGCAGTGTTTGGTTTTCTGTTCCTGTGTTAGTTTGCTGAGGATGATGATTTCCAGCTTCATCCAAGTCCTTGCAAAGGACATGAATTAATTCTTTTTCATGGCTGCACAGTATTCCGTAGTGTAATATATGCCACATTTTCTTTATCTAGTCTATCATTGATGGGCATTTGGGTTGGTTCTAAGTGTTGCTATTGTAAGTAGTGCTGCAATAAACATACGTGGGCATGTGTCTTTATAGTAGAATGATTTATAATCCTTTGGGTATATGCCCAGTAATGGGACACAGCTTATATGCTACAGTGAGATTTCTTCATTGCCAACTCTCAACCTTTCTTCTAGACAGTTCAGGTTTGCTTTCAGATGCAGGCACATGCACAGATGGTATGGTTACCTTTGTCTTAACACTGCCCTCAGCTCATGTGCACCAAGACCTTCAAATCACCTCATTGTTTTTTTTAATCAATTTCATGTCTTGTGTCATTTTTCTTCATTATTAAAATAAAGTATGCTTTGAATGAAACCTGTCAAAATATTCCACAGAAACTTAGGACACTGAAACAATTCTCCTCATTCCTGAACAAAGATTTATTTAAAGATGTATCTAGGTTCTCAGTGAGGCAACATTTGTCAGTGGAAAGGGGAAAGCGTGGTATTAGCTGGGTCAGGGTTGCTTGAGCTTTTCACAGGAATACACTAACAGGAAGATTATTTGATAAGTTCAGATGACCTAAAGCAATGAGATTGCAGCACCTATAAATGAGGTCTGCTTTCAGCATCTGTCCCTTTACTCAAGGTAGAGACCAGAAGTCATGGTGGACTTCTCTCTCTCCCTCAACCTCCACATCCTCCTTCAGCAGGTCCTGCTGCCATCACCTCCAGAATACCGCTTGGATCTGGAATCTCCTCTTCTCCCATCCTACACCACCTCTTACTCCCAGCTATCATCATGTCACACCTGGAGCAGTCCCGGCCTCCTAATTGGCCTAAACAATTCCACCCTGGACACCCTCCCTTCCATTCTCTACCTGGAAGTCATAGTCATTCTTTCAAACTGCAAACCTGATTGTGTCGGCACCTGTGTAAGCATCCAAAGGCTTTTCATCGACATTGAATCCACACTCCTTACTTCGTGTCCAAGGTCGTCCAAGGTCAGGCTCTGCTGCCCCTGGACTTTGTCTCCCCTACAGGTTCTGACAGTGTCCGCTGCACGCTCGCGCTGTGGTATAAGAACCTGGTGTTATTCCTACTGGTAGCAGAAGCAGATCACCTTACACTTGCCTGCTTCACGCGGCGGTTCACTTCCTTACACTTGCCTGCTTCACGCGGCGGTTCACTTCCTTACACTTGCCTGCTTCACGCGGCGGTTCACTTCATGACCTTCTCAGGCATCAGATTTTCTAGCCCTGGTCAAGGTGGTTTTAAAAATCTGCCTGGATTCTGGCATTGGTAGCTTTTCTTTTTGGTATTGGTGGGTCCTTCCCCAACCCTCCCTCTATGCTCTGAGAGCTTAGACAAAGATATTTTAAAGTCCCACACTCTGCATTGCTGGGTGTGCTGCCCTTACGTCAGTTTAGACCTTGCCCCCACCTGACACACAGGTTTTCCCCTCAATCCCCTTCCAGCTTCCAGACTGTGGCTGCCTGTCTATGGCCCTGATTACAGAACCCACCTGGAGATTTTGGCCTCTTAACTAGTAAGATGTCCTTGGCACTCACCTTCAGTTTCTAAATCTGATCTTCTCTAGAACTTCTAAACACTGGAGTCGACTCTCCTTAATCTCAAGATACCACTACCTTTTTAAAGCTATTCAACCTTTTTTTCTTAATGGTTTTAAAAATGTTCTTAGATATACCTACTACTATGTATAAGAGCAAATTTATCTCAACTGCTAAAAGTTATTGTTATAATTAGGTAAAGAGATACCATTCTCAATATTAACATAAAATTATATTTTACAACATATGTGAAGATGAAAGCTTTTATTAAAGCATGCTCTGTTTTGTTTCCTATGGATGAAATGAATTTAAGACTCTATTTCTGTTGCTAAAGTGGTACTAAGTGTAAGTGATATTAAGGTAGTATTTGTTTTCAATTCCCAGCTGAGACATTGATTTATACATATTTTGTGAATTTTACCTAGATGTATGTTTTAAAAAACTGAAATCAATTTAAGTTAAAATAGTATGACTTAATTTCAAAATACATAAACTAATATTACTGAATTAATACATAATTAATGACTTCTTTGAAAATAGAAAGTTTCTACTCTCTTATTTTGGATTAAAGTAAAAAAAATCCTTAAAATTTTAAAAAGTAATAATAAATCACAAAGCCAAATCATCTTCAAAAGCCTTCCAGAAATTTGAGAGAGTCTGAAAAATTGCCTAGTAACAAATGCCTAGAATCTAAAATAGTGGACTAATTTAGTTCAATTTTATCTACATTTTGTTTAATCTCTTCTTCTAGTGAAACCT
>NW_016825370.1:739502-767730 GCF_001698545.2 Rhinopithecus bieti | reverse complement strand
AGCCTTCCAGAAATTTGAGAGAGTCTGAAAATTGCCTAGTAACAAATGCCTAGAATCTAAAATAGTGGACTAATTTAGTTCAATTTTATCTACATTTTGTTTAATCTCTTCTTCTAGTGAAACCTGACAGAGAGCTCAGTGTGTCTGCCACAGGCGGCCCACAAAGCACGTCTTACTCGCACGCCATCTCCATGAAGATCATCAGCTCCCTAGGGATAGTATCCCCTTAGGTGATTTATTCCAATATATTCGCAAGTTTGATCTCAACTGTCACTCAAAAGGACCAAGAAGATTTCCAAAATTAAAAATTAGAACCCAATTAATCTCCAGCATAACGTCAACACGTTTCATATTTCCTTCGGTGAGCCAAGAAATTTTGGAAGGTGACATCATGTCTGCAAAAATGTCACACCCGGCAGGAAAGATTCTTTGACTAATTAGAGTAGCCCTTTGAGGTGATACTGTGCAGAAAAAGTGTTGAAAATGTACAGTTGTCCAAAAAGGGATACGGTGGCTCACTTTTCTTCCATGATCCACAGTATTTGAGATTCATGGCTCAAGAACTTACAATCTCATGAAATCATTCTGGTTTGGGGGACTTAGGCCACATAGATTATAGAAACACATATTTTCCTGCTTTCCAGGATATTATATCAATGAGAACAGTGAGAAAACAGATTAACAATGGCAGAGAAATTAAATGTAGACAGTGGTTATTATCATTGTAGGAACGACCATTGAATTCTTGGCTTATTGCAGTTATAGAGGGCTGAGCACAAATCAGTATCTCCTTTCATGCTAATTGCTCCTGTGAGGAGGCTGAAGAAATCATCCTTTCTTAAATGCAGTTAAAAATACAGCTTCTTGAATCCCAATAAAATGCTATTTTGTGATTCATTGAAAATTTATCAGTTTTGGTTGAAAACATTAGAAGTTTATCAAAATGATATTAAACAGCATAAATATTATGTTAAAGACTTTGCTTCATGTTCACCTCCTTGGAAAAACAAACATGAAATAAAGACAAGTTAATATAGGAAATCTTTTCTTTCTCTTAAAACCTGCTCTCTATTACAGGAATATGCCCAAAAACCATGTCCCAATCACAAAATCCGTCTCATTCTTTTAAGAAAACAAATATACTTTGAAAAATATCATGCATTCATATTTTAAAAGCTTAAATAATTCATAAAATATACATTATGTGTTCTTCCCTTAGTTATCTCATTGTTTTACTGAGACTTGTTTGTAGATCACTCCCAAATTTGGGTATACAGATGCCCAAACCACTTTCTAAAATTTGGTCCACCTTCCCAGCCACCTGGTAACATGTAAGCCCCTCTCCCATGCCCACACCCCGTCTCAGCATGGTCACAGAGAAACTCAACGTCTTTCCCAAACCTACTTTTTTCTCTGAAGTTCCTATCACATCTTTTTTCCAAAACTCAGGCTAAACATCTAGTCAACTTGAATTGTGATTTCATGGTATCTCCTATTCATCTTCTCCTTGTCTGCAAACCACTTTCTTGTTTCAGGCCCTTGGTGCTTGCTATGTTTTGGCTCAATGATGAGAGTGTTCCCTAGATTCTCACTAACTCCACTCCTTTCCTGCTGTAATCAATCCCACCCATCTCTTCCAGGTCATCTTCAAATAATGGAGTCTCTGTCCATTTACCTGCATAAGCATTCATTGGCTCACCCATGTGCTGACACATGGCCCAAGTTCATTACCACAGCCCCTCAGGCTGTGTAGACTGTAGACAGTTTCCCATGACTTCCCTTCATGGAGTGGAAGACACAATTTCTTACATTGTTTTCCTTCTGTGGCTGGTTCAAAGCCCTTCCTCCTCATCTGTATATCCACATTCTGCACTCCTGCCAAGCCCCTCTCAAAGCCAGCTTTTCCACTAAGCTTCCAGTTTTCAGCAACGCCCTTTTCGGAACTGAAATATGAACTACATGGTGCCACCTCTGTCAGTTAACATTTCCCATCATGTCCAGTAGTCATTTCTGTATTTATCGTATCTCCTTCCCGCAACCAGAAACTAAACTTCTTGAAGGACAGCATCTTATCATGTATTATTCCCATTTATCTTGAGAACTAAAATAAAGTACTTGATAAATTGCAGAGTGAAATATCCATTTCACATATTATGGATAGTGCATTTTTTTTACTTTTAGCTATAATAAGGAATTATAAATTAAATATTGTTTTATGTAGAGAAAGTTGATTCTTCAAAGTTTGTCTTGTTAGAAATGATCAACTGAAATAAAGACACCTGTAGTGCCCTAACTGTTCCAGTTCAGCTGTGATAACTAGGAAACCCACTGATAATTTCACATAAAACTCAGGGTATTTGGTCTACTCAGGTCTTCAGTTGTACTTATCATGCAAGAATACTTTGACAGAGCATGACCTTAAAATTATGAGACTGATCTCACAAGTCAAATGAGAAAACCAAAATCTTATTCAGTGGATAAACGATGTATCAAAAGACAGCAAAACACAACCACATGATTAGGGGCATTATGTGAAAATGAAAATATATTGGCTAGAAACAGCCACATGTGAAGGAAATGAGATACTAATATATTAATATACGGGTTCAGATACATCATGTAATAATAGAATTGAAGTAGATTCTAACAATCTTTATCAATCATTCTCTCTGTTTAGAGAGTGTTTCCCAAAAACCTGAGGAATCATCATCGAACCTGTCATGGAATATTTTTTATGATAAGGAGCTAGCAACCTTTAGAGCAGCACTTTTTGATACTTTTATAATTAAAACAGTTGTCAGTGTCATAATGACATACTTGAAGACTGATCAAACTTTTGTGCACCTATCTTTAGAGAAAAGTGCACTTCCACTAAAATACCTTCACAACAATCAAGACAGTGATTATATTTACCCAAATTATTGCTCAGGCAAGACACGCCCTCCCTTCTTCAGTGTTATTAGATGACACCCACCAGCATCCTCGTCATGGCTCCCTAACATACATCGATTCTGTTCATTCATTTAGCACACATTTTTGAGGGGTTGGTATATGCAAGCATTGAGTTCTAACCTGAAGGGGAGACAAAGATGGACAAGGTAATTTACTTGCAAAGTAATCTTCTTTATTTCTATGTCATGACTCCATAGTATGTGCACTGGGAATCTTGGATCATTTGTTTTTGTCTGGACAATTGCAGGTATGACAGCCAACTTGGAATTATACAAGTTTGAGAATTTCTCCAAAAATGTGCCATTGGCCGAAAGTTCCAAGAAAAACTAATATTCCATATAAAATCCCAGTGAACATTTTAAGCATGTCTTATATATTTAAACAAAGAATACATTGCTTGGTATGTGTGTGTGGCCTGGACGGAAAGTAAATACACAAAGGCTATCTTTTAATATTGCATATGATAAGGTCAAAAGAAACGTTTCGTGTGTTCACTCCTGATTTTGATTTGACCACCTGTACTGTGAGAGTGAGTCCAACAGTTGGCAAAAAGAGTCAGTTTGAGCATAAGAAAACATCCAAGTGTGGCTAGGTTTTGCAGAGGAAGGGACATTTTCCAAGGATCACATAATATGATATGTGTACCCACTCTTGGGGATGGAAACCAGTTATATATTCTGGCTTTTACTATTTTCCTAAGCCAAAGCAGAGATGTGATGAGTCCAACTCATAAAAATTCAGGAGAACATATATATATATATGTATATTTCTTAACAGATGTGGTGGCCTGCTATTTCAAACAGTTGAATTAGAGCAACTTGGAGTGTAAACCCAACTCTCTGACCACCTCTCTGTGGCCAATCCCATAAATGATTTTAATTACCCCTGCCTAAGTGGAAACTATAGAACAATTATTTGGGTGTTATCACAGTGTTCGCTGCTACTACTAGCTTTCCTCACGCAAAGTATGTATGTAACAGGTGAGGTTTTGCACTTTAAACTTTCACTGGCCTAATTGCCCTGTCCTCAAAAGATCCAATCGGAATGCTGCTCCCAGTTTCCCTGCCACACCCAACGCCAGGTAAGCATTCTTTACTTATTGCCAGCCCTTCTCCCTCCTACAACATAGCAAGGAGTGATCTGATAAACTCACAGAGTGGTATTAATGATTTACAATCCCTCCCAGCAGTGTTTGCATTTTTATAGGGGTCAAATGTTTAAAACGTTCATCTCTTGTGGTGGAATTTCAGGCATGATTGGCAGCATGGACCTGAAGACTGTAGTCTCAGCCCCTTCAAGTCGTGCCCCACAAACAGCTCTCTAGTTTGCCTGCAAGTAAGGACAGCTCTGAAGATTGCTGTTCTGTGTGATTCATAAGATGAAAACAGTTATTTTAGGTGCCTGGGTTATAAGGATGGGAGAACAGATAAATACGTTCAATTGCTCCATAGTGTCTGGATCACTAAAACGCCCCATCGCCTCCCTCTCCTTCCTTCCACAAAGCTGCGGGGCGTTCTTTGCTGATAGTAAACGTTTCTCAACAGCCAGATTGTCAGCGCAGTTGCCTATATAGGCCTGTGACCGGCACTCTGGCCTCTATAGTTTTTAAGGACTCCACAAACTTGATGCACAGACAGACTGAGAACCACTCTGCTGGGGAGTTCACATTTTCCTCCTGTTACAGTTCTTGGTAGACTTTGGGTGGCTGAATTTGATCTGTGAATGAGGTTCTCCAGGAGCCAAATATCCTGGTTGAACTCATAACTCCATGAGCCAAAAGCATCCACTGATGGACTCACCGGACAGTGTCCTGGCCACTATTGTTATAACCAACCTGTTCTGAATTGTTCTGACTTTTAAAAACCACAGTACTTGTGGAAGAGAAGCACCGATTGCTGGTCTTCTGACACAAACAGCTAAGAGCAAACGTCACTTAAGAGGAATAGGAAAAAGATGAAGACAGAAATAAATGAAATTAATACGATCTCAATACATAAACTAAGTCACATACTAATAAAAGCAAGATACCCATTCAACACATAAAATATTAACTTCCAGAGAGCGAGGCTGCCAGGGTTTGTGTTGTCCCTGGCTATGTAAGGGAGGGTTTCTTCCCAGTTCCTTCCCCTTCTCCCTTACAGTCTGTTCTCCAAATGAAAGCCAAAGTGATACTTCCAATATGGAACTAGATTATGGCTTAACTTTGCTCAAAGCTTCCAGTGGCACCTTATTGTTCTCAGACTAAATATTGAGCCTTTCTCCCAGAAGGCCCTACTTGATCTGGCCCAGCTATCTCTTTAGTTTCATCTCCTGCCTCTCTCCCTAGAGTGCAGGGGCCCGGCACCTGGACTTCCACGCTGTTCCGCAAGAAATCACTCTTTCTCCTGCCTCACGGCCCTTGCATTTCCTGTTTATTCTGCCTCAGCCTTAAGGCTTAATCTAATCAGCTGTTAGATTTAGTCTTCTGTTCAAATGTGACTTCATCACAGCACTTTTCTTGACCAGTCTATATGAAACAGCACTTCCTGCTTCCCACTCTGATTTATTTTTCTTCTTAGCATTTAACTCCAGCTAACATCAGTTGTGTATCTTCTATTTCTCTCCCAGCAGAATTCGAGAGCAGGAACCAGGACTCTTGTTCGCTTGCTGTATCTTTAAGGCACCTAACGATGTCCAACACATAGTTGGTGTTCCACAATAGTTGTTAATAAAACAATGAATAAAATGACCATTATCGTATGCCTGACTAATGCATAATTTCACTTTTAACCCTTACAATGATTTTGTGAGTAGGTGTCATTAACCCCAAACTCAGAAAGGTTAAGAAATTTGCCCGAAGTAATAAACAAATACTGAAACAATAATAAAAATGTCAGCTTGCCAGTCCCCAAAGTCCAGAGCCTGGTTCACCACACTCAGCTGACTAATACAGAGACAAGAAACATCACAAGACATTTATGCAAATGCAAACATATCGGTAAAATATGCTTCTGTTTATTATGTATATAAACCTCCAAAGGAAGACTGAAAGCTATTTGAAATTGTAAGGTTTCTCAGAACCTTCTGTAGAATCTTGGGTCTAAACTGGTTTATAGCTTTCCAAGGAAAAGAAAGATTGCTTGCAATCAGGGAGCCTTAAGAGCCCACTTTGTTTTCAGAAGGGAAAGAATAAAACAAGAATAAAACAGAAAGAAAAAGACAGAATAAAAGGAAGGAAAAAAAAAAATACTTCCCCTACCAGATGCACTGAAACAGAACTGTCAAATGCAGCAAAATCTTGTAAAATGTTCCTCTGCTGTAGGCCATAGAATAGAACTGTAATAAACTCTGACCCATAAAAAGTCATGTAAACATTATAACCTGTTTTTACTAGCCCTTTAAGCACGGGGAGCAATTGATCTAAAACAGCTTGGCTCTCTTTCGTTCCCAAGTCTCCATGAGAACCCAGCCTCCAACATGGGTGTTCAAATGCCTCTGGCACCGAATGCCAAAAATAGGAACGAGCTAGAAAACTGTAGCTATTTAGTCACTTGCCCTGGGCAGATGTTTGATATTTCCAAGAGCAAAACAGCCAAAAGGAAAACTCCCGAAGAAAAGTACCTTTACAATACCTGTTGCCATGGAATTATTTAATCTACAGTATCCTGTGTCCATAAGCAAAATAAATATCCATGTCATCCTCAGCTGCTGCTTTTAGATGTCGCTGGAAATCACACTAAGAAAGTTTTTCATGCAGTGAAAGTAGTCATATCAACGCCTCAGGACAGATGAGGTCTGACTGTCTCCCTACGGCTAAAATGCTTTACCATATGAAACACGAATGTGGAAAAATTCAAGTAAGATTTTTACAGGTGTCAACATGCACAGTCATTCTATTACATATTTGTGGAATGCTAGCTAAGCTGGCCTTGCAAATATCTTTTTCTTCTACATTCCTAGAATCTAGAGGGAGAGCTAGGGGAAATCAGGCAGGAAGCCCAGCGGTGCCTCAGCAGATTGTAAATTGTGACATCTTTCTGATATTGTTTTTGATCATCCTTCCAAGGGATTGAGTGTCTGAATTTGTCTCAGCTCCAAAGCGGATGGTCTTGGCTAAGAGCAGATGGGGACAATCGTTAATTAAAGGCTCGCTGAGGTGGACTCGCTCACGGTGGCTGAACGGTCTCATGATGCATCGATCGCTGCCCATTTCCGCGATGGCCTCATGGGCCGTCACTCTGTAGCTTCACATTGTGGATGAATTGACTGACTCAGTTCAGCAGTTCAGTGCAGTTCAGCAAACACACTTTCCTACCTGCCTGTAAAGAGCCAAGGACTTTGCTAGATGTGAACGAGTGACACAAACCCAACCCTTAAGGAACTTAGAAAAATCGAGGAGTTGTCCCAGGTCAGGACTGGAATCTGCTGCCGATTCAGACACTCTGGGAGTACTGGACAAAGAAAGGCATCTTCTTATATTCTCAATATTTGATACCAGAAACAGAGATTTAAAAGTGCTTGCTAAGTGGTCCCAGTAAATTCTTATTAAGTGAAAAAAGTAAAGAGAAATTAGAAATGAGTTTTTTTCTTATTCTAACTTACGAATTGCAAGAATTTTCTAAAATCCTGAGAAAACATAAAAGTTTTGTCTAACATATGTGTTTTACATAAATACATGTATGAATAAATTTCTTAATTGAGACAGTAACTTTCCCTAAGGAAGATGTATATTTCAGATTTTAAAAAGTAGTGGGAACCTGAATGTGTCTCTATTTTTTTTTTTAAGCACACTGACAATTTAGCAACATGCCTTACTGGATTTGAAGGGGGAAAGTATTTCTTTACACCTTCCGGAATCCCACAAGCACTACCTGGGGGCTTAACCAGAAACAGAAAGAAAGATTATATCTTGCATATAAACAGTGTCTATAGATTACTCAAATAGACTAACGCATTTGATCTTCAAAATAACACTGGAAAATTAGCTGATTAATGTATCATCTTTGTTTTAAGATATGCAAAATTGAAGAAAAGTTATTTTACCAAAATTGCATATACAGCCAGGTCCTCAAACTCTTAATGTTCTTTTTAACATGGCAAATTAGATTGTAAGACATTCCTGGTCCCTCATTTCTGGTCCTGCCTACCCTTTTCTTTTCTGACCATTCTTCTTGAACAAAAGCAAGTGAAGCAAAGGTGGCACCTCCTCAGAGGGGAGAGCTTCCACCTAGAACTCCACCACTTAAAGCACAGCATGGGCCAGGCACGGTGGCACACGTCTGTAATCCCAGCACTTCGGGAGGCCGAAGCAGGTGGATCACATGAGGTCAGAAGTTCGAGACCAGCCTGACCAACATGATCAAACCCCATCTCTACTGAATCAAAAAAATTAGCTGGGTGTGATGGTGTGTGCCTGTAACCTCAGCTACTTGGGAGGCTGAGAAGGGAGAATCACTTGAACCTGGGAAGCAGAGGTTGCAGTGAGTCGGTATCATGCCACTGCGTTCCAGCCTGGGCGACATAGCAAGACTCCATCTTAAATAAATAAATAAATAAATAAATAAATAAATAAATAAAGCATAGCCTCATATTCTAGCTAATCGTAATGGGCATCATTACTTCTATTTTCTCAAAATAAAGAAACTGTAATATATTTGTCATCGCATTTGCATTTTGATGACAGCTCAAAGAATTCGGAGAGTTAATAATTAAAGTCAAGTAAAAATAATTAGCTGTCATACACTGAGAGTTTGCTCTGTACTAGGCACAAATAAAAATGCTTTTCCTGAACCTCAATGAAACTTCACAACACACATGTGAAATAGGTAACACAATTATTCCCATTCTACAGTGGTGGGAACTGAGGCACACAGAGGTTAAGTAGCTTGTCTGGAGCCACACAGTGAAAAAGTGGTGAGAAGAGTAGACCCTATGCTCCAGTTCTTAATCTCCACATAGTCCTGAAAGCACCATGCCCAAGGAGCATAGACTAGTAATCGTCAGACATATATCAATATATTAATTTGTACAAATAGGTTGAGACTGAGCCTGAGAACATTTAGGATTAAATAAATGCCTGAGGCCTTTTTTCTCTGCCATGGGGGGGAAAAATGTGTCAGGGAATCTGGGAGGAGAGACGTTCTCTATGCAAATTGAGTTCCACATAAGTTGGAAATGAGAAGGGGAGAACTACAGGAGACTAAGGATGAAAAGGCAGCAGGGATGGGAGAGAGAAGTAGGCCAAGAGAGAAGCCCTGGATTCCATGGCAAGACCCCCTTGCCATTTTAACAGACTCCCTGTTAACAACATTCATCCTGCAATGGCAAGGTGGAAGCCCTGGGGAAGAAGAGTTGAACCCGGCAGGTACTTCTCTCCCTCTTTCAGGGTTACTCTTCCTAGCACAGTAAAACAGTGCTTCTCAGTAATTACTCAACCCCATTCTACACATAGAACAGTTAAAATTTGTTAAAGAAGAATAGTACTTCTATCCTCCCACTGGGCATGATTTAAATTCTTAGGAAAAGAGAAATATATCATCATCCCCATCAAACATAAAGAAGTTGTATTAGTCCATTCTCACACTGCTATTAAAGGCATACTGAGACTGAGTAATTTATAAGGAAAAAGTGGTTTGATGAACTCAGTAAAACATGGTTGGAGAGGCCTCACAATCATGGCAGAAGGCATAGGAGGTGCTAAGGCATGTCTTAACATGGCTGCAGGCAAGAGAGAATGAGATCCAATTGAAAAGGGAAGCCCCTTATACAGCCATCAGATTTCATGACATTTACCACTACCACGAGAACAATATGGGGGAATCCACTCCCATGATTCAATTATCTCCCACAGGGCCCCTCCCACAACACTTGGGAATTATGGGAACTGCAATTCAAGGTGAGATTTGGGTGGGGACACAGCCAAACCATATCATTTCACCCCGGCCCCTCTCCAATCTTATGTCCTCACATTTCAAAACCAGTCATGCCTTCCCAACAGTCCCCCAAAGTCTTTATTCATTTCAACATTAACTCAAAAGTCCACAGTCCAAAGTCTCATCTGAGACAAGGCAAGTCTCTTCCACCTATGAGCCTATAAAATCAAAAGCAAGTTAGTTACTTCCTAGGTACAATGGAGGTAGAGGCATTGGGTAAATACACCCATTCCAAATAGGAGAAATTGTCCAAAACAAAAGGGCTGCAGGTCCCGTGCAAGTCCAAAATCCAAGAGGGCAGTCATTAAGCCTTAAAGTTCCAAAATGGTCTCCTTTGACTCCATGTCTCACATCCAGATCACACTGATGCAAGAGATAGGTTCCCATGGTCTTGGACAGCTCTGCCCCTGTGGCTTTGCGGGGTATAGCCCCACTCCTGGCTGCTTTCACAGGATAGCATTGAGCACTTGTGGCTTTTCCAGGTGCATGGTGCAAACTGCTGGTGGAACTACCATTCTGGAGTCTGGAGGATGGTGGCCCTCTTCTCACAGCTCCAGTAGGCAGTGCCCCAATGTGGTCTCTTTGTGGGGGCTCCGACCCCATACCCGAAACTTGGTAATTTATAAAGAAAAAGTGGTTTAATCGACTCATAGTTACACATGGCTGAGGAGGCCTCACAATCAGGGCAAAAGGATAAAAGCACATCTCACATGCTGACAGGCAAGAGAGAATGAGAGTCAAGGGAAAGGGAGAACCACTTATAAAACCATCAGATCTTGTGAGACTTATTCACTACCATGAGAACAATATAGGGGAATCTACCCTCCCATAATTCAATTATCTCCCACCAGGTCCTTCCCACAACACATAGAAATACAATTCAAGATGACATTTGGGTGGGGACACAGACAAACCATATGAGAAGTGATTGAGAAGCTTCGGAATACAAGCAACCCAATTATTTGTAACTCCATGCAGGAAAGTTACAAATGACCTATCTATGGTTCTTTCTTTCCCAAGGCCACAAAGGTGTAATACCTTAACATGAGACAACATTCTGGGCCCATGGTGATATGGTTTGGATCTGTGTCGTCACCCAAATCTCATGTTGAAATGTAATCCCCAGTGTTGAAGGTGGGACCTGGTGGGAGGTGATTGTATCATGGAGGGGCATCCCTCATGGATGGTTTATCATTATCCCCCTAGGTGCTGTGTAGTGAGTGAGCTCCCGTGAGATCTAGTTGTTTATGGTGAGTTCTCATGAGATCTCTTCTTTCTCCTGCCCTGGCCATGGAAAGGGCTCACTCCCCCTTTGGCTTCTGCCATGACTGGAAGCTTCCTGAGACCTCCCCAGAAGCAGAAGCTGCTATGCTTCCTGTACAGCCTGAAGAACTGTGAGCCAATTTCTTCTGTTTCTTAAATAAATTACCCAGTCTCAGGTATTTCTTTCCAGCAGTGTGAAGATGGGCTACTACACGTGGTATTGTGTGTTTATGTTTGCTTTTGCATCTTTGTAAAGCAGTTGTTAGGCTTTCCAAAGCATCAGAACACATGATGTGAGCAATCTCATTCAGGAAGGCTCGCAGAGGCAGTGGACAGAGCACACTAGAGATGTATGGATGTTGTGTGTGGTTCCAAAAGTCACTGAGCTGGAATGCCAACAGGGACAAGGACCCAGACTGTGCCAAGTCAGAGTTATTGTATCCAGTTATGAGGGGAGCCTGTGGGGAACCCTGAAGGAGCCTTCCTTTGAGTGGAGGCTTGAAGCCTGCTCACCTTTGACCTCAAGGAGAGCATGGACAACAAGAGCCACAAGAGGACATGTAGACAAGGCCCATTCATATTTCAGTGGCCCAAAGAAATTTGCTATCTTGGTGTTTTGGCCAATGACCATATTACCATTAAAAAGTTTCACAAATGGTGTACACCCAACACTTCAGATAAGTGCCTGAAGTAAATCAGGGTTTACATGAAAACATTGCTTGACATATTTTTTTGGTATATTTTCTTTTTCCTCTTTTCTTTCTTTTTCCAGACAGAGTCTTGCTTTGTTGCCCAGGCTGAAGGACAGTGGTCTGATCTCAGCTCACTATAACCTCTGCCTCCTGGGTTCAAGCGATTTTCCTGCCTCAGCCTCCCGAGTAGCTGGGATTACAGGCGCCTGCCACTACACCTGGCTAATTTTTGCATTCTTAGTAGAAACAGGGTTTCACCATGTTAGTCAGGCTGATCTGGAACTCCTGACCTCAGGTGATCTGCCTGCCTTGACCTCCTAAAGTGCTGGGATTACAGGAGTGAGCCACTTGGTCCTGCCAGTGTGTTTTCAATTTTTTGTGCATCTTGGATCATTTTTCAAGTTAACCTTGGTCTCACCAGTGGCTAAAAAGGAAATCTCAATCCTGCCCTTCCCTGGGAATTGGCCGTAGGAGGGGTGCCCTGCTGTCTCTGAATCTCAGCACGTGCGAAACATCAACACTTACAGGCTGAGGACATCCACCACTTGCTCACAGATGGAAATGTGGCCAGACTGGGCTCCCAGAAAGTGGGGAGGAGTGTGCTCATCTCCTTTCTCTGTAATCCATGAATCAACAGAATTTAGAGGGCAGTGACGTACAGTCAGGTGACATAGCGTTATCTTCTCATTTAGCACCTCAGTTAGCAGTGGAGTAGAGTCTTCTCACCTCTCCATTCACGTTGGTTATTAGTAAGACTCAAAAGATGCCCAGCTCTGTCTTTATAGGAGAACAGTGAAAAGTGAAGAAAAAATAAGGGCTAACACTAGGTGTTTACTAGGCCACAGGCACTGTTCTGAGAGCATTACATCCATGAACTCACAGGGACATCTACCAGTCCTCCCCAAAGAGATCTAGGACTTTAAAGAAAATTCAAGGTAACTTCCAATCTGCTATGCTCAGTCCCCTGTGTACATGTCCCCTTGTGTTAGGGTTAGTGGGATACCACCTTCTCAGATGATTTACAGAAAAATTCTAGGAATTCATTTCTAATTAGAGTCATAAAATTTAGATGCCTCTCTAGGTTTAATGTGTTGACTAAAATAATAAGAACTTTCACAGCTTAATATAGGGTAAATCACCACCTTAATCCTAGGAAATAGCTAAATAGTAAAATAAATAAAACCCTTGATGGGGAATAAATGTCATATATGAGCAATGACCTAAAGTCACGGATAACTCCAGCAGGCCCAAGGCTGGCCTCACAGGGTAGAGGTTACCTTTGGAAGGGAATAGAAAGACAGATTAGGAGAGGCAGATTCAGCCATTATGCAGGTCTTGAAGTTACTGGGATCAGTAACTTCT
This sequence comes from Rhinopithecus bieti, assembly GCF_001698545.2. Classification (NCBI taxonomy): domain Eukaryota; kingdom Metazoa; phylum Chordata; class Mammalia; order Primates; family Cercopithecidae; genus Rhinopithecus; species Rhinopithecus bieti. The sequence goes on along the minus strand of NW_016825370.1, from coordinate 754,550 downwards.
GACCATCCCTTTTGGGATGAGTAGGCAGTGACTCTGCAAGGGTGTTCAACAGATGACCAATCTGCCCCAGGGTTTCTGGAAGAATCATTTGTATTGACAGCGTTCCTAATTGAAGAGCAGTTATTCTATAGCACAGCTGAATTTGTGTGATCAAACGACGAGACTGGGCAGACTGGCTGGGCTCTTAGGCTGCAGGACATAATCCCAGAACATTGCAAAATGGGCACTTTCATACGATTTTATATCACTAGAGCCTGGCAGTAGAAATGAATCAAACGAAACAGCAGGAACCTGAAAATGTTGTTTGTTCAATTGAAAAGCAGCCTGGAATTTACTCCCACATAGTCTACTCACCTAAAAGCGCAGTCCCCTAATCACCGTGTTTACACTGCCTGTCTGACTTACATGATACTGCAGCTCACAGCTCAGAACTGCTCACACCCCCAGTACTTCCAGCCCAGCATCCAGGCCCTTTCATCTCCCGTCAATTATCTCTACCTTAGTTTCAACAGCTTAGCAAGCTGAGTTCTTGAGACGCAGAGTGGCTTGATCAGAATAACTCCAAGTGTGCAGAGAACGACAGAGAGACGAGAGGAATGCTTCTCAGACTTACTGGTTTCCTCCAGGGATTTGCTTGACTCTAATTATTGGAAGACCTCCAGGGTCCAAGACTGCCTGGGCTTGTCAAGGGATTCCTCTTTCTACCAGAGGACACCACCACCCAGACACTAAATCAGATGAGAGCTAACATTTTCACAGCAATAAATCTCTGGAACAAAAGAATGAGTTGGAAAACCTTCATTGCATTCTTTTTTGGTGGAAAGAAATTATTTATAAGAACTAAATTAGGTAGAGTAAAAATTTAGTAAATTTTTTTCTACTCCCTATTTTTCTCACTTCTATGCTAGTAAAAGCAAATTCCTTTTATAGTCTGCAATTTCTTTCTTATGTTTCTGTGTGTGTGTGCTATTGAGTTATTGTTTTCGCTGTGTTGGAAAGTTTTTTCAGAAAACTCTCTTTTGAATATCAGATTTTTAAGTCTAAAACCTGGCATAGAAGATAACAAATGCTTTTGTTTTTAGGTATCACAATATGCTCAGATGTTTTGGGAATATGTGATCACAGTTTCAGGGACAGTTCTTTTAAAAATAATATAAAATTAAGAGAGTTATTTTCAAATTTAGGTTCAGTTCTTAGAATCGGGCTTCCTGTAAGGTGGTCTCACCTTTATTCCCCTCTCCAGCTACTCTGACAGTGTGTGCTCAGGTTTGGAGCTCCCTACCTGAAGTCCAGGGCAGAAGCGGGGTACTTGTTTCTCTTCCTCCCCAGAGCGTTTCTCATTCTGTGATGAGAGAGCAAGAGGAAAGCATCAAATTAAATGGACTTACATTAGAGCAAAATTAATTAATACACAACTCAATGCTTAATTTGCATCCAAAGTATTTGTAGCCTTAGAAGACAGTGTGAACCTAAATATTGACAATGAAATACCTGGAAAGAGGTTCATAAAAAGGCACTAAAACTCCTGTTAACATAAATTAAAGGGCATAGATGATGCCTTTCTCAACGGTATGTACAGTTAATCCTCCAGACACCTTATATCCCAGTCCAACCAAAATGTCACTGGTATGTTTGCAAAAACCAAGCTCTCGATTTTGGCAGGATGGATTTATTAACCATTCTGCCCTTATAGTAACTGATTAATACCGTAATACCGTATAAAAAGCAAATCTTTGTGAAAGCAGCATCCAAGTCTGCAAGTCAAATAAGAACACTTATGCCTGTTCCACATCTTTTTACAATATTTTATTCTCACACTATTGCTTTTCAAGCTATATAATTAAGCAGTAAAATACAATTGGCTTATAGAACAGTTTCCATATAGATAGGTCCCCGACACATACTGTACCAAAATGATCAAATAAAATAGATGGTATTTTAAGCGTTTATGATTAACTTTAATTAAGTTTTGCTTGGCTGTCATATAAAAGGTATTTGAAGTATTAATTGCATTTATTTTGTATTTTTCACATTATTATTTCTTAAGAAATAATATTATATTCAGTCAAACCCATGGTTTTATTCAACTGGCGTTCTATTTGCAAATGCATTGCAATATTTATAGAGTCTAATAGAAAAGAATAATATAACAGGCCATTAAAAACTACACTGTATCAGAGATTCCATCTCTGCTAACACCTTGGGTGGGCTGGCATGAAATACAAATTGTGCTATTAAATCCGGAAAGATTTTAAGAAAATCCGGAATGAATTCTAGCTATTCAAGACTAGCTTTAAATGACTTTTAAAAATAAAGAATCAAACATTTAAATAGGTTAAATATCATCTGTTTAACAGATTGATGTCATGTGAATACATTAGAAACCAGAGAATTTCAGAGCCTAAGACTCACTGCCATTCAATACCACCCATGGGTGTATGGGAGGATTGACATCACAGGGACCCAGAACCAAAACTGATCGGGAAATGGGCTTGTTTTTAAAGAATTTCTTTTTCAGTTGAGGCAGGGTGAAGCAGAAAACAATTATTTGTTGTTTCTTTTGTTTTAGAACTTCACAACATTCTGTTTATTAAAGCAGCAAGATCATATCATTATTTTTAAAAATTAAACCTCTTCATAATTCTTTCTTGACCACCTTTGGGCCTTAGGGAGCTGGGGCTTTCCTAGCTCTTTCTCTGGGCTGGCGTCTAAATCTGGAATTGTGATTATAAAGGAATCAAAAGAGCGGCAGGCTACCCCTTGCCAGCCCAAGCTCCTAGAGAAGGATTGCATGGGGAAAACGTTGAAGGAGAGAGAGCTGCTTTGTGATGTCTCCCTGATGGCTCCTTTCTCTAACACTAGACAGACTCACATCTCTTCCCCAGCCCTTCCTCCAGCTATCTGTCCCACACCCTTGACCTCCTAAGACCTAGCTCCCTTCTGCTAAACACTGAGAAGGTGTAAACTGGAGTTAACGTATTTATGATAAAGTTCCATCTGTGATCCTTGCATAGTCAGAAAAGTGGTTTGGGAGCTGGAGTCCACGCAGGCCCCCTGCTGTAGCTGACTGGGCTGCACGTAGTAATTCCAAGTGCCAGTTCTCATGTTTATGAAGCCAGTAGCGCCCCCTACAGATGTGCAGCACACACCCTACAGCCACACTCAGGTCCCTACCCAGAAACCTCCCTGGCGAAAAACAAATAGAGATGCCTAGAGGGTCAGGCCTCCAGTATTCAAGATGCAACCGCAAAGGCCTGATTCTATATCTTCCCTGCCAGATATTTCCTTTGGACCAAGACTCCACAATGAGAAACGTTTGAATACCAAAAATCCTTTTACGGCCTCAGAGGAACAGCAGAGGGAGGAGTTATGAGGCAGCCAGGGCTTTGAAGTTAGACATTTAGGGATGCAGTTTGGCTCCACAGTGCATGAGCTGTGGGGACTGCAGGTGCCATTACTATAGAAACGGAAAACTGCCTTCGCCTCTGAGTAAACAACGGGTGTGTGTGGCCAAAGACAGGGACTTCTTCCGCACATCGCCTCACCAGCAGGTCAGGCCTTCCCTGGATTCTGCTCTCAGCTGGGTGCCGAACTGAGGACTGCCGCAGAGCCAGAGAGAGAGGACTCAAGCTGAGCTGGTGGGCTCACACCCATGTCTGAGATACACCTTGCCCCTCTTATAGCAAGCCATAAATCTCCTCTTGTTTGAGTAAATGCTGCATGAGGCAGTTATTTTTCCTCCTGGTCAACCCACAAAGAGGCAAATCAGGCCAGACGCTGTGGCTCATGCCTATAATTCTAGTGCTTCCAGAGACTGGGGCGGGAAAATCATTTGACATCAGAAGTTTGAGACAAGCCTGGGCAACACAGTGAGACCTCCTTTCTATAAAAATAAAGAAAAGAGGAAAATCAGCTCAAATGTTTCACAAATGAGGACATAGATAAAATAGGAAGTCAGGACATCGTCTCTTAGTCAAGTGACTCTCAGGAAGGAAGGAGGCCTAGGAGTTTGCAATGGAACGCACATGTGTGTCCTACAAGGACAGGCATAGTGATTGGTACATGGAATATGCTCCTTAGAGGTTGTGGCTGGAGATGGTTGTGGATGGCTGGCCTAGTTCCGAGCAGGGGCTGTTGCCTGTTGGATTCTTAAATCACATTGGGTAGGAATTTGCCTATTTTTATTTAGTAGACAAAACTTGCTGGAAAGGATAAATATTCAGACAGATAGCAATCTACAGACCAATAGAAACTGCCACACAAAGAATGGTCATAAGTCTAAAATTCATTAAATTAAAAAAAGACACAGCATGCATATTGAGTTGAGAGCTAAGAACCATCTCCTCTGTCCAAACACACTTTGTATGGGATATGACATACGAAAACACACAATGATGAACAGTCTTTGCACATTTGCAGTTAACTTTAAGTTTAATACTGGAAGCTTTTTTAATATAAGCACAAATTAGTTTTCAGTCCTCGGTTGGAAAAAAACAAAAAAAGTAAATAGATCCAATGTGGAAATTCAAGGCAAACAGCAAGAGAGAAGTTCCAAGTGCCAAAGATGGGAGATTCAATAAACAGCCAGCCATCAGTTATCAGTAATACCCTGGCATTCATGCTTGGCTCTGGCTACATGCACCCTACATGTTTTATTCATATTGAGTACTGCGATATTATCCTCTTTTAACAACTGAACTATACTTGCCAATTCATTTTTAATCTGTGGATGAGTACAATTCTCCAACTTGTAGAATTTCGGTTTGCCTGTATTTCTACAACTATGGCTGTTGAAATTTCAGTATGTTTATTCTTTGCTATCCCTTAAAGCTTCAAATATTTTCAATACTTCCTACAGGACTAAAAGAAATAAGGCTTCCTACATGAATTGATTGTCAAATCGGTTCAACAATATATCAATTTTATCAATAATATATCAATCTTAGCAAAGAAAATAAAATCCTCTGTCTGCATTTTTAGTGCCCTGTGGATAATTGGCCAGATGAAATCTGAGCCAGGGCTTAGGTAGATTTTGAAATCAGTGAGTTTCCTAGTCTTTTCTTGTGAAAGTAGTTCTCTCATTCTAAATTCCTTAGCTTTGACATAAGAGGCTTCAGAGCCAAAATAAACACATTGTTGATAATGGTGTAGATCACCATTTCTACCTGAATGGAAATTTCAGAATGTTTGAGCCAAAGGTCTCAAACTTTTCTGCAGGCAGTTTCCACACTAGATCCTTAAACCCTGAAACAAGCCTGAGCAAAAGCAGCATCTTTTGTTATTTCCTCTACCTATGTATTGGACTTCACTCTGCTCTAGCATTCGTGAGGCATCACACTGATTCTGGAGGCATGTAACTTGCCCTTTAACCGTGCCACCTCCCAATCACATGCCTTCTTTAGTCAAGAAACAGGAGTGGCCGGAATGTTCCCTGTCAGCGTGTGCCTCTCCTCAGAATGGATCAGATGCAGAGGTTTGGGGTAACCATTTCTCCGGGTCCAGGCCTGTCATTCTGAAGTTGGCTGCCTAAGGAGAATCCGGAAGCTCACTCACAGAGTAATTAAGTGTCAGGGCCAGAAGGTCAGGCAGTATCGTCTTCTCTAGCCAAAACCATTTGGAACCATTGCACTGCGATTTATGATTTCATTGCCTGGCCAACCACAAGGACCCCGGCTATCTTAACTCATCCAGACTGCACTCTGAAAAGCTAATCTCTTTCTTTTTAGTGACATCTCTTCATTTGGGGAGTATCACACATTCTCAGCATGTGGCTCACCAATTACGTTGGTTGAAATTACCGATGCTGGCTTGTTGCAATGTCCATACATTGTGGCTTCCTTCTTACCCCTCTTGGAATAACTTTTACTATAACCTATGAAGGAATTATTGCAGAAAACACTGCAGTAGCATGTCATATTTCAACTACTGATGTATGCTTAGCAGGAGCATTTGAGTGAGCTATTGGCATCTTGTTAAACCAAATGAAAAACTGGTTACCTGGGCACTCCACAGTTAAAGCCTTCTCCTGAGTTATCCTGCAGATTTCCTCTGAAAGGGAAATGATGATAGAGACCTGTTTTATTCTTGTAACCAACAAACCACAAAATATCTCATTTGTATTTCTACCTAACTATATCAAAATGGCGTTGTATACTTTAATGAATACCAGATTGGACAATCAGCTCTCAACGGTTCGCATAGTTTTTTTACCTCCTCTCTTGAGTCTAATTACTATTTTCGTTAATGGGAATAAAAGTATTAAGCTAAAAATGTAAGAGGAAGCTTCAAGAAAAACAAGTCAACCTCAGAATTTCCAGAACAAACCTGCTGACAACTTGACTTTAGCCCAAGCGAAAATGATTCTCGACTTCTAGCCTCCACAACTGTAAGAGAATAAATTTGCATTGTTTTAAGTCACTACATTTGTGTTAATCTGTTACATCAGCAATAGGAAACTAATGCACATTCCTGTTTTCAGAGGTTTTGAGAGTTCCTGTTGATTTGCTGCCTTGCTAGCACTTGATAGTCTCGGTGTTTTCATTTTAGTCACTCTTTTGAGTATATATTTCATTGTAGTCTTAATGTGCTTTTCTCTGTTTAAAGATGGAATTTAACAATGTTCACATATTTAATATCCAAATGTCTATCCTCTTTTATAAGGTGCTTATTTATGTTTTTTACCCATTATTCTATTGACTTATCTTTCTTTTATTGATTTGTATCTTATTGATTTTCTCTTATTGATTTGCAAGTTCTGTGAATAACCTTTCTTGATTATATAAATAGGAATATAGGTTTGAATAGTGATGTTGATATAAATTTGTAATAATCTCTCTTTACTATCTTTTCACCCTTGTAAGGTTTATTTTGATGAAAATATATCTTAAATTTGATGTAATTATGAATATCATCTCTTCTTTAATTGTTAAGGAGATTAGGAAATTCTTCCCTGCCTTGAGACCATGAAGATATGCTTCTATCTTATATTCTGAATGTTTTATGGCTTTATTACACTTTTTCTTTTAATCCAACTGGAACTAATTTTGGCTATGTTGTAAGATAAGTGTCAGTTTCATTTTTCTTATGCAGGTATTCAATGTTCTTATCACCATTTGTTGGGAATCTAGTCATCTCCTTACTTCCATAGTGCTGCTTCCGAGTATGTACGCATATGATTTTTCATTGAGCTGCTCACATCTGTCCTTTCTTTTACTACATTGCCTTTGTTACTTCAGTTTCATAATAATTCTTGATATTTGTTAGACCAAGTCTTCCCACTTGATTCTTCCATTTCATGAATGTCTTAGCTATTCTTGGCCCTTTTATATAAAACATACAAATGGCCAGTTTTATGTAAACTTTGGATTTAGCATTTTAAGTTCTACCAAAAACCTATTAGAATTCTTATTGGATTACATCGAATCTATTTGGGAGATCTGATATCTTTAAAATATTGAACCTAGCCAACTTAAATAGATAGGAGATATCTGTCCATTTAATTAAGCCATTTTAATGGTGATCAATGAAGCTTTATGTTTTCTTTCATTAAAAGTTATCCCAACAAATGTTAATACTTTTGTTGGATTTATTCCTACATTATATAGGAATATATAATAGTGTATGAGATAGGCTAGTGATATTACAGTAAATGGTGTCTGTTTTTTTAAAAACCAGTAATATTTATTAAAAATTTTATAAATATTTTAATAAAATTCAATACTTAATTTCTAGCCTTAATTTTAAACAATAAATGCCTACCACAATGCTGTAGTTGGGTCTTGAAAGTGCAATCACATCAAATGCAGAACCTTGTTACTATGAGGTTTACCAAATGACTGAGGGAGCTGATGGAGCCAGCAGTTCTACAGGTCAAAGCCAAATGCCTACGGTGCTGTATACAGGCTTGCATTAGCACTGGGGCTCGTTGTATCATCTAAATACTGCATATGTTTTTGCAGACCAAATAAATGGGCACCAGTTTGCAGTAACACAAACAAAATAAGCTGGTAATTTTGAATTCTAATTTCCACATGTAGTTAAAGAAATGTAAGTTTCAAAAACAATGGGATTCTATTTTTCACCTAACAGTGATAAATGGTGGCAGGAATACAGAAGACAATCCCTCTCGTTGACTGGTGCCAGTTTTGTAAATTGGTGCAAACATTTTATAGAGCAACTCAGTAATTTATATCAAAATGCAATATGCTCATACCCACTGTCCTGGCAATTCCACTATTAGAATACCACAGGTATATTCTTACACATGCACGAAGAGTATGAACAAGGATGCTCAATGCAGCCAAAGTGTTCAGTCTCCCTAAATGAACATCAGTCAGGAGATGCACAGTATTGTATATTCATATGAAGCATGCTTATGCAGATGAGACTAAGGTAGACCATATTTACAGATAGTAAGTGAATAAAATAAAAAGCAATGAACATAGTATGCTCCTGTGGAGTTTACTTTTTTAGAAAAAAAGATGAGATAGACAATGGGTGAGAGTATATTAGTCAGAGTGCTCCAGAGAAGGAGAACCAACAAGATACAATAGGATACAGATATATACAGAGAAAGAAATTGGGATGAGAGGGAAAGAGAGAGATTTTAAATAATGGGCTTATACAATTATGGGGGTGGGCAAGTTCAAAATCTGCAGGGCAGGCCAGTAGGTTGGAAATGCTGGCAGTTGTTCACGTTGCAATCTTGAGTCCAAAGGCAGTCTGGAAGTTGAATTCCTTCTTCTTCTGGGGACTTTGGTCTTTTTTCTGAAGTCCTTCAACTGATTAGATGAGACCCACTCACATTATGGAAGGTCATCTGTTTTGCTCAAAGTCTATTGATTTAAACATTAATCACATCTATAAAATACCCTCATAGAAGCATGTAGACTGATATTTTACCAATTAACTGGGGAGCATAGGCTAGCCAAATTGATACATAAAATTAATCATCACAGATAGGTAGACAACTAGATAGACAGGTAAGCAAAAAACACAAAGAGAGAAACAGAGAGAGAGAGACAAAAGATAGCTATATATACATATATAGTTAGACGAGAGCCTATTAGTTCACTCTCACAGTGCTATAACAACATACCTGAGACTGGGTAATTTATAAAGAAAATAGGTTTAATTGGCTTGCAGTATTGCAGGCTATCCAGGAAGCACAGTAGCATCTGCTCTGCTTTAATTATGGTGGAAGTTGAAAGTGAAGCAGGTAGACCTTATATGGCTGGGAAGGAAGAAGAGAGACAGAGCGGCCAGGTGCCACACACTTAAACATTCAGATTGTGAGAACAGCACCAAAGGAGGAAATCTGCTCCCATGACCCAATCCTCTCCCACAAGGCCCCACCTCTAACACTGAGAATTAAAATTTGACGTGAGATTTGGTATAGCCTAGGAGATACGGTATGGCCTGTTGCTCTTGGGCCATAAACCTGTACAGCATGCTACTGTACAGAATACTGTAGTCCACTGCAGCGTCATGAAAAGTATTTGTGATTCTGAAATAAACATATCTAAAAGAAATGATGCAGTAAAACACAATATGAAAGACAAAAGAGAAGGTATATCTGTGTGTGGCACAAATGGAGCCTGTGGGACTGGAAGTTGCTCCAGGAGAGGCAGTGAGTGAGTGGTGAGTGAATGTGGAGGTCTAGGACATGACTGTGCCCTACTGCACACTTTACAAACACCATACACTTAGGTGACACTCAATTAATTTTAACATTTCTTTATTTAATAATAAATTAACCTTAGCTTATGATAACATTTTACTTTATAAANCCACAAGGCCCCACCTCTAACACTGAGAATTAAAATTTGACGTGAGATTTGGTATAGCCTAGGAGATACGGTATGGCCTGTTGCTCTTGGGCCATAAACCTGTACAGCATGCTACTGTACAGAATACTGTAGTCCACTGCAGCGTCATGAAAAGTATTTGTGATTCTGAAATAAACATATCTAAAAAGAAATGATGCAGTAAAAACACAATATGAAAGACAAAAAGAGAAGGTATATCTGTGTGTGGCACAAATGGAGCCTGTGGGACTGGAAGTTGCTCCAGGAGAGGCAGTGAGTGAGTGGTGAGTGAATGTGGAGGTCTAGGACATGACTGTGCCCTACTGCACACTTTACAAACACCATACACTTAGGTGACACTCAATTAATTTTTAACATTTCTTTATTTAATAATAAATTAACCTTAGCTTATGATAACATTTTTACTTTATAAATTTTTAAATTTTTAAAACTTTTAAATCTTTTGTAATAACAGCTTAAAATACATGTTGCGCAGCTGTGCAACAATATTTTCTTTTTTAATATCCTCATTCTATAATCTTTTTTCACTTGTAAGACTTTTTTATGTTTTTTTTTTTTTTTTTTTTTTTTTTTTTTTTTTTTTTTTAGTTTTTAAACTGATTTGTTAAATATGAAAACACAAAACACACATATTAGCCTAGACCTCCCCAGGGTCAGGGTCATCGATATCACCGTCCTCCACCTCCACGTCTTCTCCCACTGGAAGGTCTTCGAGGCAGTAATGCGTATGGAGCTGTCATCTCCTGGGATAACAATGCTTTCCTCTGGATACCTCCTGAAGGACCTGCCTGAGGCTGCTTTACAGTGACTTTCTTTTAATAAATAGTGGGAATGAATACACTCTAAAATAACAATAAACCATGTAGTGTGGTAAATACATAAACCAGCAACTAACACAGTCATTTATTATCATTATCAAGTATTAGGCGCTATATATATTAATAGCTGTATGTGCTAGACTTTTCCATGACTGACAGCACAGTGGGTTTGTTTACACCGGCATCACCACAAACATGTGAGTTGTGCTACAATGGTGCAATGGCTGTAGCATCACTAAGTAATAGGAATTGTTCGGGTCCGTTGGAATGTTATGGCACCACCGTTGTGTACGTCATTGTATGACGCATGACCGTACAAAGGAACCCTAACCCTCACAATCCCTCAAGGTGAGCGTTGTTCCTGCTCTTTTGAGATGGGGAAGCTAAAACATAGAAACCAGTTACTTGTCGAAGATGATGAAGCTAGCAGGGGGCTACGTGGATCCCCTGAGGGACAGCCTGACTTCTGCATCGTCTCTGTCTACTATGTGGCTCCATTTTTGGTCCAGAGATGGATGCAACAAAGAAACCTGAGAGCAGTGGCTGGTGGTGGTGCCGAGGAGCTGGTGCCGACAGACTCTCAGGAAAGGCAGCAGGGGCCTAGGAAGAACATCTCTGTCTGCTACGTGGCTCCATTTTTCATCTCCTTCCCTTAGAGGTGGGGTTGTCAAGGGTAGAATTCTGAAGTCAAATTTATCTATCTTCTTTACTACTGTTTTCGACAGTATTCCCTATAGTCGCATGCTGTACAGATTTGTAGCGCAGGAGCCACAGTAGTAAGGAACAGTAGATTCTAGATAGATAATTCCTAGGCCTACCTTCACAATAATTTGTATTTATAATTTACATTGTTTAATTAGTGATTTCCAAAATCTTGACTGCCTTAAGTATCATTTCTGTTATTCTACTAGAAACATCCAGCTCAGGGATTCTCCACCTTAACCCTATTGGCATTTTGGGCCAGATGAGTCTCTGCTGTTGGGGTTGCCCTGGGCCTCACGGGATGTTCTCCCGCTGGATACCAGTAGCACTCCCTGGCTCCAGATGGGACAACCAAGGTGTTTGCAGACATTCCCAAATGTCCCTTGTGGGGTGGGGTCGGGGAGTGGTAGAATTGCCCTGCTTGAGAACTACTGATTTCTAACTGATGTCCTGCAAGCCATTTCACCTAAATTAAATTTTCCCCCCAAACATCCCCTTTTTCTTACTTCTGTATTTCTGTTGTGGGTCTAATCTTTCCTCAGTCATTCAAGCTCAACATGTCTGTGCTATGTCTGACTCAGCCCCCACCCCCAATCCTCCACACTTAACCCATCACTAAGACTCACAGCATTGACTTCTACTCCTCCTTCCCTTTCCTATTTACCTTTTAGATTCTGGCCTCTGTGATCTCATACTAATGCAAATAGCTGTTTTCTGCTCTCCCGATCATTAATTTATCCTATCCAGTGATGATACATAAGGTTTTCTCAACGGTAGCTTGTAGTACGTCCCTTCTTTCATTGGAACCTTCGGTGCTTCCCAATGATAGACCAAATTAAGTATAAACTGCTCACTCTTGCATTTCAGAGCCTCTACCATATGGCACCAACTCCCTTTCCAGTCTCAGTTCACACATCTCCTCTACAAGTACCAACAGGGTGGCCCACTGCTCATCAAAAGTGGGCTATGCATATGCCCTGATGCCTTTTTCTCATGCTGTTACCTCACTTGGTGAGTTCCCATCCACAATGTTCTCCTAAAATGCTCACTCTTCTTTCAAAGTCAGTCTGATATTCCACAATATTCACAAATGTTTTTTTTTCTGGTTGACCCAACAGGATATATTCACTTTCCCATCTGAATCTCTACAGCTGTTCATACTGCCTTTTCTGTCAGGTTACACATCATCCCCTGGTATAGCCAGTGTAGTGTTAAAAGTATCTGCTTTGCCAGATTGTAATCTTAATGATGGCAGAACTGTGGTCATATTCTTCTTCATACACTCTAGTATTTAGCACAGCTATATGCATTTTAGATGTTCTTAATTATTTGTCTAAATGAGTAATAACAGTGAACTTACCTGCTTACTATCTTAGCACAGTTCCTCACCATTCTTCACTTAAATAATTGGTTTCTCAACTGGTCTTTTGATTCATGTCTCTCCAACCCATTCTCTGACTGGTACAAAAGTCACTTTCCAAACGCAAGTCTGATCACGCTGACCCTGACTGAGAACTTGGAATGGCTCCCATTGCCTGGAGGATGGGCGCAAACTCCTTAGTGTGGCACACAAAGCCCTCTGTATTCTGGCTACTGTGGTTTGTCTCAGCAGTCCTCCTTCCAACCACATTCTTGCGACATGCTAAGTTTCCAGTTCCAGCTGTCACACCGCTCTTTTCCCCACATCTCCCATACCTTTGCTTGTACTGCTCCTTCTGCCAGGAACACCTTCTGCCAAGAATGCCACCTGCAACAGCTGTTTACTTCTCACCACTGTGCAAGGAGGGCCCCTGACCTTCCACACCGTGAGTCTCCTTCCACACGCATCCACTGGGCTCTGCACAAGCTGCTGCCACAGCTCCTGTAATATTTTGCTGTGTTGACTTTTCATGCCTGAATCCAACTGCTCACAATGAGCACATAGAGCAAAATGGACTGTGTTTGATAGTCCTTTGCATTTCGGATGCCTAGATAGTGCTGACAGCGGAGGAAGCTAATGAAAACTGTCTTGCCCAATGACTGATGAATGCACGAATCCAAAGCAGAAAACCAGTCTATTCTGTCATCAACTAGAAGAGTTTGTTTCATAGATTATGTATGTCAGTGTTTAAAATGCCACCAACAAAATCTGTTTATTTCATGAGACCTGAATATCTGACATCGTTAAGAGGAGAGATCAGCTGAGTGAGTCAATTATCCAGTTTACTGCCATTTTCAGTTTTATATTTAAAAACTTTTAAAACCACATTATATATTTCCCTGACTTGGTCAACAGGATACTCTGGAAATAATGTTACTCTCTTTCTATATGGGAGTTATCATTATAAGAATCCATTTCTATATGAGTTTTAATTAATTTATGCCTGCAGGTACCATGAAGAAATCACCTGCTACTGACAAGCATCACAGTTTATCTCTTTCTCTCTGCTTCCAGCAAGTTTCCTTTCCCCTCCCCTCCCCTCCCCTCTACTCTCTTCCCTTCCCCTTCCCCTTTCCTTCCCTTCCCCTTCCTTTCCTTTCCTTCCTCCCTCCCTCACCACTCCTCTCCTCTCTTCCCTTCTCCTCCCCTCTCCTCTTTCTTTCTTTCTTTCTTTTCTTTCTTTCTTTCTCTCTCTCTCTCTTTCCTTCCTTCCTTCCCTCCCTCCCTCCCTCCCTCCCTCATTCCTTCCTTCCTTCCTTTCTTCTATTTTCTTCTTTCTCTCTCTCTCTCTTTCTTTCTTTCCTTTCCCACAAAGTTTTGCTCTGTTGCCGAAGTTGGAGCACACTGGCATAATCTCAGCTCACTGCAACCTCCGCCTCCCTGGTTCAAGGTATCCTCCCACTTCAGCCTCTTAAGTAGTTGGGACTACAGGCATGTGCCACCATGTCCAGTTAATTTTAGCATTTTTTGTAGAGACAGGATTTTGCCTCGTTGCCCAGGCTGGTCTCAAACTCCTGGGCTCAAGCTGTCTGCCCACCTTGGCCTCCTAAAGTGCTGGGATTAGCAGCCTGGGCCACCACGCCCAGTCACAAGCAGGTCTTCTTCTTCATTTCTGTTAGGATATCTACTTGAGGTTTCTCTCCACTTTGCCCTTGACCTACTTCTTGGCACTCTACCTCTGTCCTACGTTAATCTTATGACTCAAGGGAGCTGTTAGGAAAACGAGAAAATCAACGGTGTTAAATCATACACTGTCTCAGCCCATTTGCACTGCTATAACAAATTGCTATAAGCTAGGTAGCTTATAAATAACCAAATTTGATTATTCTCAGCTCTGGAGGCTGTGATCATGACCAAGGCACCTGCAGAGAACCCCCTTCCTAGCTCATAAGCATCCATCTTCTTGTTGTGTCCTCACATGGTGGAAGGAGTGAGGGGTCTCTCTGGGGTCTCTTTTATGTGGGCACTAGTCTCATTCATAAGGGATCTGCCCTCAAAACCTAGTCCCCTTTTAAAGGCCCCACCTTCAAACACCATCACATTAGAGAACTTGGTTTCAGTATGTGAGCTTGTGGGGAACAAATCATTCAGTCTATGGCACATACCTAGTCAGACATTTATCAGTAGGTACTGTCCTGAGATGAGCATATTTCTGTCTTCTGAAAAAATACGTGTGAGCTGTATAGGAACTGATTCCTTTGTGTTGCAATGGTTGGTATGTGTATTTCTGGTTTAAGCTCTGATCCTAGTTCTTTTTTTTTTTTTTTTTTTTTTTTTTTTT
>NW_016825370.1:729215-735946 GCF_001698545.2 Rhinopithecus bieti | reverse complement strand
TTTGGTTTAAATTTTTTTTTTTTTTTTTTTTTTTTTTTTTTTTTTTTTGAGACGGAGTCTTGCTCTGTCGCCCGGGCTGGAGTTCAGTGGCCGGATCTCAGCTCACTGCAAGCTCCGCCTCCCGGGTTTACGCCATTCTCCTGCCTCAGCCTCTGGAGTAGCTGGGACTACAGGCGCCGCCACCTCGCCCGGCTAGTTTTTTGCATTTTAGTAGAGATGGGGTCTCACCGTGTTAGCCAGGATGGTCTCGATCTCCTGACCTCGTGATCCACCCGTCTCGGCCTCCCAAAGTGCTGGGATTACAGGCTTGAGCCACCGCGCCCGGCCTGATCCTAGTTCTTAATGCTGCCAGCAGGCTGACCATTCAGGGTTCACCTGCCATTGGAGAGAGGGGATTCAACACGATCAACGGAAATTGCTATACATTTACATTTTGTGGCCTAATCCTAAAGAGTTGGAATGGAAAAATAGGTAGAAGGACAAACCTCGAATTCGACAGGCCCAGTTGTAAAGAGGTTAGAACTGAGATAAAAGCAAAGATGTTGTAAAAAGCAAAACAAAACAAAACTTTCAAAATAGCATGAACAGAAGTTAACAGAGATGACCAAGAATCTACAAAGGCAAATCTTGGAGTTATGAATAATGGAATACGAAAGGAAGTTTATACCTGTTGTAACAATCGAGGATGAAGTAAAAATTTAACCTAATCATCTTCGAAAGGATCGAAAAAAATAAATAATTAGAATTAAGGCATAGTTGACATATATGACATGTTTAACAAAATAATTTGCTTTCCAATGAAAATAAATATATGTTCAGAGGAGGGAATCTATCCAAAAGAAAGATGCAACAAAGTCGAGACTGGAAGGAGTTATGGTAGGCCCTGGGCTCTGAATGGTGAGAACTAATATTACCAGGCCAGTACTATATGGTACCATATGGTGGGCCCCAGCGAAGTGCTTTACATGCATGTCAGCATTTCATCTTCTATAACTTTTGAAGTAGTCACAAATATTTTACATACCTAAAGGTGAGGAACCAGAGAGATTCAGTTCTATATTGCCACAAGAATTGCAAGTTAGCAGCTAAACAATCTCGGTGGAAAATAGCACCGAGATGCTGAGGAGTGCAAGGAGAAGCTGTTCTGGGTCAGGCCTCGTGCACAAGGGCTGAACCTGCTCAAGTATATGTGACCAAATGTAGGCAAGCTAGTCTCCTGTGTTTAGAGAACAGACCAGATGGCAGCTGTTCCAGCATGGACTTAGCTAGATCTGGAGCAACTCAGGTGGGGTCCACATGTCTCATCCCTCAACAGCCTAGCTCAGACATGTCCTTCTGTGGCAACGGCATTGAGAAAGATTGCAAGTGGGAATGTGCAGGTGCATTTTCAAGCCTCCACTAGCATCCCATTGTTTATAGCAAGTCATAGGACCAGGCCCAGAGTCAGAGTGGGTGGGCATGACAAGGTTACCTTCCTGAGGGTGTGGCGGAGGATGGGACACAGAATGGCCCCTGATGCCACCTATCGTGCTGTAGATGGGATCAGTTGGGTCACTTACAGAAGGTCATCCACTGCTCAGAGGCAGAGCCTGGATTCAAACTTAATCTTTCCAATCCAGCCCCTCCCTATCCACAGCTCTAGGAACCAGGAGAGGTTATAGCCCACAGGAGAGTTCTTAATCTATCATACTATGAAAGCCTGCAAGTCGGTTGGTAAGCAATGTGTCAAAGTGTGGGAACAATGCGATTTTAAAGAGGTGGAGTTTCGATTACAAAAGAAAAGTAGGAGAAATTAAAACCAAATGTAAGACCTTAGAGATAAAGTCATCATGAGAGCAGAGCTTGTGAAGCACAGCCTTCTAATTTTGCCAAAGGACAAAAGCGATCCGGCAGGAGAGTAAATCATTTTATGAAAGTCATAAAAAGAGGAATGAGATAAGGTCAAAACTCTGAGTTTACAGCATTTATATTTCAAATGTGATTAATTTGTTGTGTCTAGATTTTATTTTGCATGAGGTTAGGAGAAGTCTTGAAAATGTGCGTGAGGTAAATAGATTTTAGAGAACAAAATGCTATACAATGGACCTTCTTGACATTCACTAACAAAAATGCACTTTGCAAATGATAAACCCCTTTGGAAATCTGGGGAATTTTTATAATAGCAGAGTCAACCATCTTTCTTGGATGAACTAGACTAGCCAGTTGACCCGAGGCACCTTCTGTTTCCAGGACGTCACGTGCCTTTGAAGGAAAGAAGATAGCTAAGTTAAATACATATATTCAATGACTACTTTCTTAAAAGTAATCCTGATTGTCCATTACAGTGGTATTAAGGATGAATAAAGTTCAAAGCAAAAAGAGGTCTTTGGTGTGTTAATTTGTTGAAAGTAAATTCTTTCTGAAGAACCTACAAAGACTATTGCAGCCACATTCAGCTTCAACACAGAATCCAGTGAACAGGTAACATTGTTCATAGCTGATGAGTGACTCTGAATTTAATTTTATCCTCTGGCTAACTTCTAACTCATTGTCTTATACGACATAACCATTTGCTAAACCAGGGCTAAACTCAATGTCACACTGACATTCAGGAATATTAGTGTGACTGTCACTTGTCCAGATTTCTATGTGGCCTGCTGTCCTGACGTTTTGCCCTAGAAGTCTCTGACACTTCCTTTTTGGGTATTTTAGAGGCCATATAGGAGAGTGGGACTCTTTCTTCTTAGCGGTGGTGGCTCTGGCCGGACAGGAATGTCGCCTGCTAATGGGAGAAGTGTTTGGAAAAAGTCACACTCTGCATTAGGACATTCAAGCATCCTCTTGTTGCCACAGCAGTTGTTGTCAATTAACTTGTCCAAATTCACTTTTGCTTGCCATATTTGCAATGGTAAACATAGTAGTAAGAGTAAAAAAATAACCATGTTTTCAGTGCTAAATTGGCATTTTACCTACAATATCTTTAATTCTCACAGCAATCCTTCCCGGAAGACATCATATTGCTTATTTTTCAAACAAGGAAACCAAAGGTCAAAGAGATTGAATGGCTCAAGGTCGCCATTCGAGGGCTTTTGCAGAGCTGACCTTCAGTTTTAAACTATGGTTCTTCCTCCTATGTGAAACTGCGCCTTTTCTTATTCTAGATTTTGTTCTTACACCTTAACTTGGGCAGATAGAGCCCTATGTCAAGAAGGTTCTACTAGTATGCATTTTCCATGATTTTGTATTCACCTCGACAACCTTTAAAATGTCAAACTTTCTAGTGGAATAGGGTCCAGAAGACCAGGACTCAGTACTGGCTCTCTGATTTAATTAGCCATGTGATCTGAAGCAAGCTCCTCGCCCAGCTGGCATCCCCATTTCTAAGAATGAAGTTACTAATCTTTGCCCGGCCCGCCCCACGTCTCAGGGCGTGCGGTAAGGACGAACAAGGATAAAGTGGGTGAAAGTACTTTGCAAACGGTACAGTAAAGCACACATGCCATAGTGATTTCTGCCCTGTTCATCTCCTACTCAGGGCTTGAAACAGCTGTGTCATGTTCCCTCTGCAGAAAGGATGCATAGTTGGGTAGCCAGGCTGATATCATTCTACTTTTCAAGAGGTTACCCTCCCGCTGACCGCTGCTCCTTTCCCATGCATGCTGATGATTAATCTTTTAAAAGTAAAACAATGCGTCCTGCCCACTCCCTTGCTCGCACTGCACTTGTTGCTCTGTGCTTGCCTGTTTTTCTACAGCACACAAGGAATGGAAACCAAATGCAAACATCACCACCAATTAACACATGCTGACATCTCTTGCTGGCGATTTTTTTTCCTCTCTCTGTCTCTCCTAGAACTCAAAAGGGCACAGTTTTTCTTCTCTGAATTTTTGTAAACCCTATGCAAACATTTAGCTATGTGGTGCAGATAGTCTGAACTTAGGAGCAAGCTGTGACTGTTCAAGTGATTGAACCTTTTAAAAATTATGAGTGATGTCCCCAGGACCTCGGTAAAACACACTGAAAAATCTGTTTACCCTAAAGCTACTTTGTTTAGAAACTGTCTTTGACTTAATCGAAACCAGGATACAAGCTCCCTTCTGCCAGTTGAAAGAAGTGGCTAGAGGGTAACTAGTCAACTGTCCCACTGTGAGCACTGAAGGTCTCGCGTCCTGGGAAACTCCTCGGTATCGAGCAAACAGGGCAGTTAGACACCCCAGGAGTGGAGCCATCCCCTTCCTGAATCTGCACCAACCTGCTGCCCCGTATTTTTCATAGGCTCTAACCACAGTGAATAATTTTCACTTTTCTGTCACTTGCACGAAGCCTTTTTAGAAAAGCATTTTCTAAAAAAGAAAAAAAAATTTAGTTTCGCTCTTTCACAAAACACTCTGTCCCCCAGTAAGCTGTGGCTGAACTTGAACAGGTCACACCTCCAGAAGACAGGCCTCAGTGCTGCTGACTGTCGCCTCCGAAGCCAGTCTGGGTTCTTGCTGCATATTTTGTATTCAAACCTCTCGATAAATGATTGGCTGTTTTTCATGTTTGGAGCTCTCCCTGAACAATAAAGCAAAAACGTTTGTCATCCATAAAGTACAGCTGCAAGAAGTGTGTGGGAGTGATAATTGGATGACACTCCAGGAAGGAGGGGGAAATGAAAACAGCTGTTCCAAGAGGACAACGCGGTGTTGTGCAGAAGATGAGCCGGCAGCCTGGGAGGACTGAGCAGCCTGGGAGGACTGAGCAGCCTGGGAGGACTGAGCAGCCTGGGAGGACTGAGCCCCCCGTGCTCACTGGCCCCGGGCCACGCCGGCTGCATGCCCCATTTCTGTTGCCGCAGCCGCTCTTGCAGCCGCTCTTGCTCCCTTCTCTGATGCACGCCTGGTGCCAGTGAGGGGCAGGCTCCAGCTGGATTGGGGTCTCACGGCCCCAGGCCGCACCCTGCCCTGGCCACAGCAATGTTTTCTGCTGACTTTGGCAGCTGGAGGTAGCCTGAGGGGGAACTTCTTTTCTGTTACCATGAGGGCCACCAAGCTAGAAAAGGCCAATCGCCTTTAACCCCACAAGAAGGCCCCTTTGACAAGTTCCGCTTTGATTCACGGAGGGTTTGGTGCGTACTGCGACAGGCAGCTGTCAAGACAGGGCCTCAGGCAGAGAGACGGAGGGGAACACAGATCACCATGAAGGCGACGCCACACATGTTTGATCCTCTTAGCCCTGTCCTTCCCACTCTCAGATTTCCCTCAGACAATGGTTGAACTTACAGGAGTCCACAGACAAAGACGCGTTTATGCACACTTAGCCCGGCAGGCTCGGCTCCTCTGCTGAACCACTTCTCAAACCCAATCCCAAAGGCTGAAAAATTATCCCAGGAATTTCTGAGCTTTTCATGTAACATCCTAGACCATCAACTTCAAGTTCAAAATGTAAAGACAACATCCCTACATTTGCACATCTTATGTGCAAGGGGTGTGTGTGTGTGTGGTGTGAGTACATATATGTGTGTATGTGTTTATGTGTATGTATATATGGATATGTATGTGTGGTGTGCGTACATATGTGTGTATGTGTGTGTGCATAGAGTATGTGTGTGTGCTGTGCATACATATGTGTGTGTGTGTGCATAGAGTATGTGTGTGTGCTGTGCATACATATGTGTGTATGTGTGTGTGCACAGAGTATGTGTGTGCTGTGCATACATATGTGTGTATGTGTGTGTGCATAGAGTATGTGTGTGTGCTGTGCATACATATGTGTGGGTGTGTAGTATGGGTTGTTATTTTTTTAAAAAAAAACCTGTGGAGGATGGTGAAGACTAGTCTTTCATGATGAAAGGCTGTATCACCTTAAGTCTGGAATTGTATAGAAAGCAACATCTGGCAATAACATTAATATGTTATTTAGAGGGCAATTTAGAAAGGTGCCAGAGGGATCAGAGAAACGGAGTCATCATATAAAAGGGAGAAAAAGAAAAGGGGGAGATTTGAATTGAGCTGCTTCTTCTAATGTATCCTTCCTAAAGAACAGGAAGGTGAGGAATGATGTTTGCATCTCACCAGGTCTCATTGAGTGAAGGGTTTCAACCATGGAGACCCAGATCTCAGGGGTTCTTCAGTCATTAGGCCATACATAGAAAACTGCTGCAACAGTTCTGAAGAAGACAGCCCCTGTGTGATCTAGAGGAGGCTCTGGGTATCCCTGGAGTATGTAGTATGTGGCCAGCTGCAGGAATACAAAGGTAGGTCAAAACTGCACAGTCTTCCAACTGCCGAAGGTATGTTTTTGTCCCTAGACCAGCATTTCTGACCTTGGCTCTATTGACATTTGGGACTTCCTCAGTCAAGATCTGCCTTAGGCCATTCAGGCTGCTATAGTAAATTACCATAGACTGAGTGCCTTCAATAGCAAACGTTTATTTCTCCTATTTCTGGCGGCTGCAAAGTCCAAGATCGAGGGGCCAGCACATCTGGTGTCTAGGGAGGGCCTGCTTCCTGGTCTGAAAATGGCCATTTTCTTGCATGTAAACACATAGCAAAGGGCAGAGACAGAGTGTGAACTCGCCTGTGTCTTTTCATAAGGGCACTAGCCCCATTTGTGAGAGTTCCATCCTCATGACCTAATCACTTCCCAAAAACCCCCATCTCCAAATACCATCACATTGAGGATTTAGGTTTCAATATATAAATTATTTTGAGGAGCCACAAATAGTCCATAGCAGGGTTCTCCAGAGAAAGAGAAATATATATATATATATA
>NW_016825370.1:659103-728770 GCF_001698545.2 Rhinopithecus bieti | reverse complement strand
TATATATATTATTTATTTATAGATATATAATTTTTTTAATTGTTAATTTTGTGGGAACATAGTTTTATATTTCTCGGGTACATGAGCTATTTTGATGCAGGTAGAATAATCACATCATGGTAAATGGGGTATACTTCTTTGTGTTTGGAATAATCCAATTATACTCTTAGTTTTTTTGTTTGTTTTGTTTGTTTTTTTGTTTTTGTTTTTTTTTCACTCTGTCACCCAGCCTGGAGTTGAGCGGTGTGATCTTGGCTCACCGCCACCTCTGCCTCCTGGGCTCAGGTGATTCTCATGCCTCCGCCTCCCAAGTTACTGAGACTACAGTTATACTCTTAGCTATTTTTTTAAATGTGCTGTGAATTACTGTTGACTATAGTCATCCTATTGTGCTATCAAATACTAGATCTTATTCATTCCATCTAAGTATATGCTTATACCCACTAGCCTTCCCCACTTCCCCCAACTACCCTCTACCCACCCCAGCCTCTCATAACTATCAATGTGTTCCCTAACTCCATTCGTTCAATTGTTTTAATTATTAGTTCCCACAAATGTGTGAGAACATGCGAAGTTTGTCTTTCTGTGCTTGGCTTATTTCACTTAACATAATGTTCTCCAGTTCCATCCATGTTGTTGCAAATGACCAAATCTTATTCTGTATTCTATACATCTGACTCATTTCCCATCCTGGGACCTCAGGTTTTGCTCGTAAGGCCTTCAGCTGATTAGGTGAGGCTCACCACATCATGGAGGCTCATCTGCTTTACTTAAAGTCAACTAATGGTAGGTATTAACCACACCTACAAAATATCTTCATAGCAACACCTATATTCATGTTTGATTAAGTAACTGGGTTCTGTAGCCTGGCCAAACTGACACGTACAACTAATCATCACAGGGCCCTACCTGATGATTCTTTGTTGAAGGAGGCTACCCCACACCATTTTGAAGGTTTAGCAGCATTCTTGCCAGTCAGCAGTCCCTCCAGCTGTGACAAATGAAAATGCCTCTAGGTATTACCAAAAGTTCCCTGGAGATGAGTGGGCAAAATCACCCCAAGTGAGAACCACTTTTCTAGGCCATTATGTACCATCCCACAGTCTATTCTGCGTTAGCCACGGTTTAAAAGTACAGAACCCAACTAGTAATGCTTGTGGCTTGCAGAAACTTGTATTTTCACTCAGATGCTATTTTAACACATCGAAGGTTAAGGAACATAATTAATAGTCCTATAAGTCTGAGGCGGGCAGGACATCAACATTTGGAGAGCAGTAAACAACAAGTTCCACCTTCAGGTACATCTTGTACTCTCCTGCTGGAGTGACAGTAACTTTTCTCCTGGGATTTGGAATTAAAAATGAGATAATAATATAACCAATGCTGAGATTTGTCCCAGAAGGCTCAATTAACCTGTTCAAGCTGAGCACTGGGCTCAAAAGCAGGTCCCTACTAAAGACTCTAAAAAAGCTTATTATCACAATTTTATTTGATAATTCATTAAACGGAATATTTTTACTTACTGAATACATTTTTTAAAAGCTTTGATATAGATTAAGGTAATTTGACAAAGACTCACTTATCCTAAATTATAGAACTTTTTTCTTTTTTCACTGCATTGCTATTAACAGATTTTTATATGCACCCTTTTAATATTAAAAAAAAATGTCCTATGCTCTTCCAACCATCTGGTGTGAAGTGACACACGGATGGCAAACTGCTATTTAAAGCACTGAATGCTTATCTATAACCAAGCATGGTTGTCTTCTGCAGTGTTAATTTCCTGCTGTGCCTGCGTAATTCTGGTATTTTCTTGGTCAGGCACAACTATATAGTAACTTATAAGCAGCTCATATACATTTTTTTGAAGTAGAGAGTTATTTAATGGCATGTTCAGTACAAAATTCTGGTGCTAGGAATAGAGAATGAAGACTCCAAAAGGCTAACAAAACATTGCTTGTAACTGCAACATGCTTATTTATTCAGTTGCTTTAAGCAAGGCAAGAAAAAAACATCCAATTTGGAATTTTGACCCACTAAGCATTATGGTAAGATACAGGAATTTCTCTTTGGCATTCTCCTTTGCCCATTAAAACAAAAGCAAACAAACAAACAAATAAAAAACAGAAAAACTTCTTCACTGGTTTCTTAAGTGGGCTGCATCTTCTGTCTGATTTACAGTGTGGTCAGCTGAGAACCAGATGCCGAAAGTAGTATTGTGAAGTGTACAGGATGTCAGAATTTCTGGTCCAGTAAAGTGTTCATTTTGCAAAGGTAGTTTTAAGAGGCCTATGTAGACCCAGGCAGGATAAATATTCTAGGTTCATTTCTGAAGGAAGATTTCTTTGTTTTCTCCAACCCAACCCACCTGGATGCTAACATGAGGCTACTTCCCAAAAATAGATAAGTGATGACAACTTCTATCCTCTTCCAAGTGTTTCAAGAGAAATGGATCTAACTGTCGTCGAGAGAAGGAGCAGCCAAGATGCTGAGGGATTTTTTTTTTCATCCTGAATCTTAATCCTCTCTGTGTGGCCCTTTTCATCCTGCCTTAAGACAAAATGAAAGCGATGTATGTATCTTTTTGTGCCAAACACAAGTACATGCTCTGCATCAGTTTACAAGGACGAAGTCTCCCAGGTTAAAAGTTAATCTCACACACTCAACAATAAAGTAAAAGCAATATTCATTACGAGGATGTCACAAATTAGTCATTCGATTCACTTTGAGCTTTGAGTCATTCTATTCACTTTGAGCTTTGGAGTTGCCCAGCTATTAGTATTTGCTTGGGGAATTTACCAGATTATGGCCCCATCTACTCTTGGAGAACTTGCATTCAAACAAGCTGGGTTTTGTTTTTGGTTTTGTTTGTTTGTTTGCTATACTTTCCATTAAATTTAAGAGCAAACATTTAACCTTATGCTTGCAAAAAAAATCGAACAGAAACAAAAACAGGTTTGGGCTGATTCTGTGTCAAGGTAAGCATTTTGCTTCTTAAGAAAGCAATAACCTCTTTGTTATATTTTGTTTGCAAAGTCATCAGAGCTTGATGGTGAAAGGTGAATAGCCTGGATTGGTTGCTTTGCATTGTTTTTCTCATTTATCTCTCACGAGAACCTTGAAAAATAGATCTAATTCTTCCCACTTACCAATATACATATTGAGGCTTCTCCATGAATGTGCCATTAATAAGAGGGAATATTTGAAAACATATCTGATCATCAAACCCATGTTCTTACCTCTTATTGAATCTGACATACAGTTTATTAAGATTTTGAATGATAAGCTCTGGACAATCACACACTCAGGGCCCCTTCCAACTCTCAGTCAGAAGATATCAGATGTTATTATACTTAATGCAGATTACAATATTAAATGTCTAATTTTAAATATCTTGAAATGGTGGAAGACAATGACAACTTGGAGAGAGACACAAAGACTGGAACACGAGATGATTATGAAAAGTGTCTTTCCATAATGAGACTGAGAAGCACGCATCAATCAACAGACTAAATCTGGACTATTTTTTAAACAAATATCCCATTCTAGAGTCTAAGCTCCTTTGCGGAGTGTTGTGAATTTTTACCTGTGCACAGGTTTGTTAAGAAGCGTCAACAAATTCAAAGTTTACAAACTCAAGAAAATCTCCACCATAACCTTTCAATGGCATCCTCTCCTTCTCTCCTGCTCACACACAACCCAAACCAACCCTGTCAATCCTGTCTGTAGCGTAAACCTCTATCATGTATACAAGAATAAGAGCTACCATGAGCACAGGAAACATCTCTGCTCTGCTCTTTGCTGAGTTTTCACCGCCAAGACCAGTTCCTGGCTTCCAAGAGGTTTTCCATAAATATTTACTAAATGACTGAATTAGTAGTGGATTAACCTATGAATAAATGTGTTTTATGTCATGGGATTCAAGGTGCTTCCTACCATGACTTTTAAAATAAATGTTTAGAAGGACTGATAGTCTGAAAATAAAAGACAAAAGCACTTAAGATTTATCTCTGACTAGAGGAGACCCTAAAACCTATTAGACATCATGTAAACACTTACTGAGTGAATGAAAAGATAAATGGAAATATGTGAAAAGGATTATTCATACAACATAAGTTATCCCAAGAGAGTTGCACCAGAGACCTAGACCTACCTTGGAAATGAATAGTTGGCTATAGTAAAAAGAAAAGATAAGAAAGGCCTTGTAGTTGGGCCAATTTTTCCACTGTTGTGCAGCCATCACCTACTGTGTAATGCATAATTGGCTTGAGAGATGTGGAAGGGGGGGTTCTAATTGTGGAGAAGTTAATGATGCAAAAAATAATTAATCCAGAGCCTTTCCATTGTGTTGTTTCCATTTTACGGTTTTAGGAAAGAGAATGTGACATTCATCACCATCAGATCCAAATTCCTTCAAGATGATAAAAATGTAACACCACCTGACATGAAAGAATCTCGTTCAGCAAGTTCATGTGTGGTAACTCCTGCCCAACCCCTAGTCTTTTTCATTCCTGCTATGGATTTCTTCTTTTAAAGATACTTCAACCATCTCCTTGCATTTATGGTTCTTGAATTTACAAATGACTTTGTTTCTTCCCAAGACTTATTTCTTTCCAAAATAGTACGCAGCCAATTTTCTGTTTACCATGATTTCACTATTTTATATTTTCCACGTGTCTTGCCAGCATCCTAGTAAAGTATATACCCTCAACCCATACCCATTAGACAAACTCCTACAACTTAGATCCCTCTCTTAATGTGTTAAATACTAATGCAGCCATTAATTCTAAAACTATCTTTTTTCTTACTTTCTCTCTTTTTTTAATTGTTCTGCCTCTAAGCTCAGATTACCCAGGTTGCTGCTGAAGTGTGCATTTTCCCAAGATTGCTTTATTTTGTGATGGATTACTACTGAATGAACAATAAACTTTCCCTTCAGTTCTGTACTTCCACTCAAAGCTGAGCAAGATGAAGTTGAAGTAAGTAGAAGCAGGAGATATCCAATTTATCAGGAATTTTCTGATAAGAGAAATTGGCTCTTCAACTGGCAAGAGTATAGAATCTCTTTCACTGAGGATCTTACAGTTGGGAAAGAAATGAAAATATCTCAAATATTTTAGGAGAATTACAGTAGAGCATCAAAAATCTTTGGGAAATCATCTCTGTTCATATGTCTTTCCAGACCAGAATCCCACAGTACAAGGTATTCTCATTGCACAGCAATGCCCGTGATACACACAACACTCTCTGATAGTGAAAGTGTCTAATACACTCTTAAATAGAAATAATTTGGTCTGACCAGAAATTGAATGGGAGATAAATAACCTCATGTTTCCTCAATCTTGATGTTTCCATCATTACAAATATTTTATGAAGTAATTATTTCAGAGCAATAAATTTGAGTTTCCTAGTTTCCTTACTAGTTCTTTCACATTTACCATAGACTCATCAATAAACCAATTGTTCTTACCTAAAATGCATCCTGAGAGCTAAAGCTTACACAGACAAATGACATCCCAATTCAGAAAATACATAAAATGTAAACAACTTAATGTAAATGCCTTTAAATTAAAAAGTATTTTTCCTTTTAAAACGTGTATTCTAAATTATGAAATCTCAATTAATTATGAAAGTCAGTATGCCATTGGTCAAGATGCTGAAGAATACTACTTGAGAAGAGCTGAACATAAGCTTTGGAAAATCTTCATGCTTCCCAGTATATTCACCTTCTACTGATTGCTACAAATGGCAGCTACCCAGGTTGCAAGAGCCATAGAAGGTTAGGACACCATAGTGCCCAGGAATGCATTAGGGATAAACACAGGCCATCTTGGTGGGAAAGTATGAACACTCGAAAGTATGAGAATTCAAGGAGGAAGGCTGTGGTGATGAAAATACACAATACAACAGGGTATTGAACTGCTGTGAAAAAATGTATTTGAATGTAAGAAGATACCCCCAGCGATCATGTAATCCAACTTCCCATTCATTTACAGACCAACCAGATGGAAAAAAATTAACTGAGGCAGAGATGCCCTCCTCACCCACTCCCCAGTGTCACAGAGCCAGTTTCATGGCAGAGCTGGATGGAAACATGAGTCTCCGGAATGCTAACCCAAAGTTCACTCAACAGTTTCGTGCTGTCTGTCAGAAGTGAGAAAGGAGATTTCCATGGCTCATTTAAAATACAAGATGTATAATATGGAATTGGGAATATATACATTTCTATTTTGAAAATCCCACTTTCTCCAAGCATACACTCAAATCACATCCAAAAAAAAAAGAGAGAGAGAAGTACTGTCTTTCTTTTTTAATGGTTTTCTGAAATGGATCAAAACATTGGGCTTTGTTTATAAACAGTGAATTCCCATTGTAAACTGTAGGCCTTCTCCCTCAGTACTGTTAGTCATAAAAAATATGTCTCTAACCCTTTAGCTATGAGTTAACCTGGCATGGAAATTTACTAACATTTCAGGGCTTTAAAAAGCCAGTTAAATTTTTATTGCTTTAGTTCATCTAAAATGCCAGACAGTGTAGAATGAGATTTTGTAGATTCTACTGTCATCCCTGTCATGTAAATAACTAAGTTAGAAGTATTTGAGAGGTACTTCTTGCTTTAGTCATCGCCTTTCAGGATTACAAATGAGAACCCCATATACATAGAATATCCTTGGGTAATTATGATTCCTTGGTCTATAATCTCAAAACAATGTTCTCATTTTAGTCAAGAGTACTAAATGCAAAACATGAAGAGGGTGATGGGAAAAGGGAAGATTTTCCAAGTCTTCCCATGCAAAAAAAAAAAAAAAAAGCAAGGAGTGAAAAGAATGATGTGAATATCCTCCTCTCCACAGGTTTCCTGTTTCCTTTTTCTTTTGTTGTTAATGTCAGGCTTATTGAGGTAACATGCACGTACAGCCAAATTTTGACAAATATACAGTAGTGTAACCCTCACAACAATTCACATGGAACATTTCCATCACCCCAAAAAGTTATCTCATATCCATTTGTAGTTAATTCCTATCACCAGCCTCAGCCATTGGCAGTCTCTGATTCATATCCTATCGCTACAGTCTTGCCTTTTCCAGAATATCTTATAAATAAAATTATACAATTTTTAGCCTTTTAAGATTGAGTGGTATTGAAAGACCTGGGAACCTTTGCTAGAACTCTGGGAGCCACAACTGTCAAAGAAAGCAGACCTTAAAAAAGCAGACTAAAAAGTGTGGCCAGAGAATTAGACGGTACACAGAGAGGCTGTCTTACATTTAAATAAAGAGATGCAAACATTTTGAGGGGAAAAGGAGAAATAGCGATGGGGCTAGAGATTGTGATAGATAAAGATAGAGAGTTTGCAAGAGAGAGAGAATTAGAGAGAGAAAGAGAGAGAGAGGAAAGAGAAAAAACTAGGAGAGGAGAAAAGAGAAGAGAGGAGAGGAGGCAGAAGGAAAGGAAGAATGGGGAAGAGAAAGGAGAAAAGGAGAAAAGAGAAAGGAGAGAGGAGGGAAGGGGAGGGAGGAGAGGAGGGGAGGGGACAGGAGAATCAACATTGTCATACTATGGTTAGAACAAATAAACAAATGCAGCAGGCGTTTTAAGAATGAAGTGAAATTAAGAAAGTAGGACTGCCCAATGGAGACCAGTCTTCCAAGAGTTGTATTTCTCTCTTTTTTCTAAATACCTATGGCATTTTTCCCATCTTAAGTATAGTTCTTAGCAACTCTCAACTCAATGATAGAATTTTATTCAATGTCAACATTCTGACATTGACACTTACTATAAGATATAGAAGATGGGAGATGTTGCATGAGTCATCAGTTCAATTAGGCCAGAAAGTCCTTAATGACAAGATTTTTAAAAATTCACCTTTGTACCCAGCTCAGAGCATAGTACAGTGCCTGGTGAAGGGTGGATGCTTACCAATATGTGTCCTATGTCTATGAGTGAATAAATCCATTGATTAAAGATGCAGACAGAAATTCTACTTTAAAAACCAAACCTGCACCCCGACATTCAAAGAGTAAATTTCATTGTTAATCTCTTTAGAGGATTCCTTAAATCCTTCATTTTGTATTATCTTTCCTCTTTTGGTCATTTTCTGGCTAATGTAAACAATGACATAACCCCCAAGTTAGTTAATAGTAAATAGGAATCAATACTAGACATAGACAGATGAATGCACCTCTGAGAAAACTGAATCATTATGGTTTGTGACTATGAAATTATGTAGGACCACCAAGGCTTATGCTGCAGAGCTTCATGCAATGTTCCTTCAATAAGGCATCATTAATTTTTTGAACTTAGTGAGTGGAGCCCACCATAGATAGTCATTTGTTTTGATGTTCTCCAATCACATGATATTATTCCTGCATTCATAAAAATAATGCCACTGACCTGCCATCAATTGGCCATGCACTAGAGCGAGCTTTCAGCAGAGTGCAATGAATTCACTTACCATAGAAAGGCAGTCAGCTCAGGCTGTGGTCAGCAAATACCTTAGTCCAAGACGAATGCGAAGGGAACTTGCAGAAAACTCACCACTGACACCCTCAACCCATAGACCACTGCCTGCTAAGTTGGCTGTGAAGCTTTCTGTTGCTTTTCTTTTTTTATTTTTCTTTTTTTAGGGAGATGGTGGCATGAAAACTACCTGCCAAGGCATACAATCTGAACAAAGTAGGCCATCATAATTTCAAAATTTCTGTAATTTCTACCTATTGACATCATGAAGTGACAACCTTAGTAACAGATCCATTTCTTTTACATCAGTCCAGAAGAACATTATGGAAACCAGAGGAAACATTTTAAAAGCATGGCATCAGGTTTGATAATTTTCGTCTTTAAAAATAATTTTCGGCCGGCGCCGCGGTGGCTCCAGCCTGTGACATCCAGCATCTTTGGCGAGGCCCGAGCACGGCGCGGATCATTGAGGTCAAGGAGATCGAAACCATCCTGCGCTAATACCGGTGAAACGTCCCCCGTCTCTACTAAATATAACTACCAAAAAACTAGGCCCGGGCGAGAGGCGGGCGCTCTGTAGTCCCAGCTACTTCGTTGAGGCTGAGGACAGGAGAATGGCCGTGAACCCGGGCAGGCGGAGCTTGCAGTGAGCTGAGACTCCGATCCACTGCACCCAGCCTGGCGGCAGAGCAAGACTCCCGTCTCAAAAAAAAAAACCAACATTACATAATACTAGATAACATAATAAATAATAATTTTCTGCTGATATACTTCTAGGCTAAATTGCCTCTGAAATTATTTTTAGTCTTTAGATGAGTGTGTGTGTGTGTGTGTGTGTGTGTGTGTGTATACCAATCAAAATTTTTCGGCTTGACAATAAAAGTAATCTCGCTTCTCCAAATCAGCCCCTAGAGAAGATAAGAGTAGAGCACCCAGCTCCCTTCGGACTGACCTGGAGAAACCTCAGCCTCACTCACTCTCCTGCTCATGGTGTGAGTTCCACCAGTGCTGGGAAATGGACTGTTAGGGAATGGGTCGGTGTGAGTTCCACCAGTGCTGGGAAATGGACTGTTAGGGAATGGGTCGGTGTGAGTTCCACCAGTGTTGGGAAATGGACTGTTAGGGAATGGGTCTTTGGATCCTTGATTTCTCGGGCAAGGTAAGTCCTGTGAGAAGAATGCAGCTTTCCCAAAAGGGAGTAGAGGATCTCACAGTGGAACATTCAGTCCAGAGTCTGAACACTGCAGACAAATAAGTGAGTCTAAGAAATGGTGACTGACAGAAAGTGTGATCCGACCCACATTCACCCTTCACTGACCCCGCGCAGAGAAAGCAGAATGTTCCTGGGCTGGATTATACAGTTGTTTTGGGCAAAAACCAGGTACAGCTGGAAACAAAGTAAGAGATGACCCATGGCAGAATCCAGAGTGGCTGGAGGAACATGGGACAAGCAGAGGTGAAAACTGAGCAGAGGATTTAGGATCATACATAAGACAAACACAATTTCCAAATGCCCCACAGACGTGTTGAATAAAGGGGATGACATGGTAGAGGAAGGGCACGGTCCTCAGAGCACTGTAAGTGCATTGCTAATAATTTTTTCACAGTATCCCATAAAGTTGATTTGCTGCTGCTCACTATTAAATCCCATAATTGAGCTTTCTGTCTTGAGGAAAGCTGAATTATGACATTCCAAACTAATTTCAATGTTAAGAAATGTACTAGATTAATAGTGTCACTCAAAGATAATTGTCTACCAGAACCACAAAATGTGACCTTATTTGGGAAAAGAGTTTTGAAGATGTCGCCTAATTAAAATGAGGTCGTACTAGATGAGGGTGGGCTCTTTAGAAAATGACTGTCCTTCTACGAAGAGAGATTTGAACACAGAGATATATGAAGAGGGAAGGTGATGTGAAGACAGGCATGGAGAATACCATGTTACTGAAGTGATGCACCTATAAGCCAAGGATACACCTATTGCCGGCAACCACCAGAAGCTGGAAAGAAGCAAGAAAGGATTTTCCCCTAAAATCTTCAGAGAGTGCGTAACCCTGCTGATACTGTGACTTTAGGCTTCTAGCCTCGAGAACTCTGGGACAATAAACTTCTGTTTTGTTAAGCCACCCAGTTTGGAATGCTTTGTTATGGTAGTCATAGGAAGCTAATATAAGAATTAACCCTGAAAATCACCCAAATCAAGATATGAACAACTGTACTCTGGATGAAATATTGAAATAATAGTGTCAATCAGAGCAACAGTAATATTGATCATGTATCAAAGAAAAATGCCTTATCTTTAAGACAAAAAGACTATCCCACAAAATTGATGGTGTATCTCTTGACAGAAAGCAACGTGTAGACTTCCCAAGTACACAGGATGACTAGCAGAAGTTTGGGTGGACTATTCATCCCACCAAACGAGCTGTCCAGGGCTGTGTTTTCTCATTGCCAGGACAAACTCAACAAAACTTCTTGTTGTATTTATTTCACATACTATTGTTTTCATATAGACATTTAAACATCAAACGAGAAAATGTTTTGGGGAAGTGGTCAGTACTTCGTATCTATGCAGATATTAATTGCTTTTATTAATGAGCTTAAGGTTGTTTTTTTGTTTCTTAATAGCATTGACACTTTGAGGATGGTAATTCAGAGATGATTGGAAATGATAGCTCTTCAGCTCTCCTGTAGTAAAATGTTCAGCCTCAATCAAAATCATAATGAGGAGAAAAGTAAGTAAAAATAGATATTAGCAAACAACAAAAGAGGAAACATTTACAATTAAAAGTCAGTTTACTTCTATAAGCAACAATATGTTTCACAAATAAATCTACAGGATGGAGCAAAAACAGTCACTAAGATTAGACAGGGAATGATGTGTAAAAATTGTGAATAAATGCAGAGTACGCAAAACATAACTGTAAGTGCACACAATGCTGTAAAAGTATTGTATACACATTACATGTATCTTTGCTTGAGGTATTCTCCAAAAGCCAGGAAACAACAGGAATCTCCACAGTCCTTGTAAAGAAAATACAAGGTTCACACCCAGATTAAAATGTTGTACACATTCTTTTGTCCATCAATAGCATTCAATATCTTGTTTCATATATTTTAGCTGCCCAAGAAATATTTTTGACTACATTTATAAGTATGATTAAGTACTGAGATTTAGTATTCCAAGATAATCCACACTAGCCCTTCTTCCAAAAAAGCAAAGAATATGTTTCCTGAAGACTAACTGCAAATCTCATATATGTTAAAACTTATCATGTTAAATCAATTTACTATTCCATCAAAAACTGTAAGAACTAGATTGCCAATGGAAACAGGAACTTAATATCTCTCAAGAGGAAATTTAATTCAGTTAGTACTTATTGAGAAATGCATAAGATTTTTTAATTGTGCTCATACAAGTGAAATGGAAAATTATATATATACATTAGTTTTTATTATAGTGAACATCATCTATTACATGGTCTGTTTTTATTATAGTCAACGTTTATTGTAGTCAATGGTCACTCACTCAGAGGAACTACTGAGTATAATCGTTGAGTTATCCATGGTCATTCATAATCCCCAAACACTCTTGTCTTTAAAATCTTGCTTGTGTGGCCTCAGCCTCAGCATCAGACTTCTCTTTAATACTGGTCTCCTTTTTTATTCTAAGCCCACTGCACTGTATCAGTCCCACTAACTCTTATGCCCAACAAAATTGCACTCATGAAAAAGGGCAGGTATAACAAGTAAAAACTCCTCCATCCCCAACATCACCTGCCTCCCCACAGCCCTGCCTTCACTGCCATCTATGCACCAAAGTTCTTTACACTGTGGGACTCTCATTCTCACCCTTACAGCACAATCTTTTGAAAGTCTTAAGAGTTTTCCTTCTCATCAACTCCAAGGACCACCTGCTAGGCCTCAAGCTTCTCACTTCTCTGAGATGCTAGGTGTTCCCAACCCCTCATCCCTGAAACTCACACTTCCTGACTCCCAGTTTTTCTATCTCCAGCCTCCATCCACCTGGCACAGGCTCCTTGCTGTGCTTCTCTTCCTGAGACATCGGATCTACAGTTGCCTTCTCTCCAGCTTCTGGCTTCAGTTGTATTTCCTGAACCAGCTATCTCAGTGACTTACCATTCTTCTAGTCTTCTTTCTTTTTCATTGAAGAGCCACATACCCCTGTGTGTGAGATTGCTTTCAAAAGGACATTCTCCTGTATATTGTCTATTTGGTAATTTCTTTAAAATCTTTCAGGATAAACAGTGTTGAGTCCATGTGTGTATACATTAATTTTGATTTATCTATTTGTGTTGCTTTGTTAGTCCTTGAAATATATTAACCAGTAATCCATAATCTATACAGTAGCTACAGCAAATGTTTTAAATACCTTTATCTAAATTACACAGGTTTGTTTATTTATATAAACTACGCCAGAAATAAATTTGCATTGGTGAAATGCATAGTATTTGTGAAACATTTTATAGAGCCTACTGTCCTTACATGATGAGATAGAAAATATTGGAATCCAGCAATCCTAGCAGCATGATAGCTTCAGGCAGCATGGCTATGGTTACCTTTAGCCTTTTTTGGGCCCCCAAAACCATTTCTTACCTTCTGTACCTCCCACTTCCCTCACCCTACCCTTCAACTCCAACTACAAAGGGAGAAGAACTCTGCTGAGCTGACTTGGCCAATCCTAAAGTCAAATTACTATTGCACCAATCTGAGAATTAACCTGTCATGCAAAATGCTTCTGAGCATTTGAAAGACGGAAGGGAGATATTTCTGCACTTAAAAATCTCTCTAGACATATCTTTTTTCCTTCCTGCTTGCAAATGTTTGCCCTTTGGGAGGATTTCAGTCTGATAGTTGCTTTAATCATAACTACCTGTGCTGTAATAAAGATATAAATGCATAATGAGGTGGAGATAGGTTGTAATGAAGAATATATGTAGCCCCTACCTACAAGTCAGTTCCTAAGGGTTCCCTTACTTAGTCGGGCGTGGTGGCGGGCGCCTGTAGTCCCAGCTACTCGGGAGGCTGAGGCAGGAGAATGGCGGGAACTCGGGAGGCGGAGCTTGCAGTGAGCCGAGATCGCGCCACCGCACTCCAGCCTGGGAGGCAGAGCGAGACTCCGTCTCAAGAAAAAAAAAAAAAAAAAAGTTCCCTTACCATTGTTGAATGTTGGAGTTGGCTTAGGTCAGCTCGCAAACCCAATCAAAACTTCGCTAGTACTGAAGTCACCTAGTATGAGATCGTGCAATTTTCCTTCTCTGCCCCTTCCCCATGCCCGAAGCTTCAGGTATCTTACCTTCTTACCTTCCTCTACGGTAGACCCAGTCTGGAAGCATTTTAGGCCTCCTCTCTCCCCAGATTCTAGGCTGTGGGGATCACATCTGCCTGGACACTACCTTTGCCATTGGGCTCTGCCATCCATTTCTGTTATGGGTTGAACCGTGTCCCCCAAAGTGAAATGTTGAAGTTCTAACTTCTTGTGCTTGTGAATGTGACCTTATTTGCAAATAAGGTCATTGCAGATGTCATTAAGTTAAGATTAGGTCGTTAGGATGGGCCATAATCCAGTATCACTGAAATTCTTGTACCAAGAACAGAAGAAACCCAGGGGAAAGACAACCGTGAGAAGAGAGGTAGACATCGAAGTTACGCTGCTGCAAACCAAAAATTGCTTGGAGCCACAGAGTTGGCGGATTCAAGGAATGACCTTTCCCTAGAGGTTTTAGGGGGAGTGTGGTCCTGCCAAGACTTTGACATCAGCCTTTTGGCCATCAGGACTAGGAAAGAATCCATTTTTGTTATTTTAAGCCACCCAGTTTCTACTACTTTTTCATGGCATCCTGAGACACTAATACAATTCCCAACATCGCTGTTCCTATGTAGCCCTCAGAACAAATCAGTGCTCAGTAATTGCTTGTTATACAAACAACAAATGATTGGGTGGCTCTGAGGCTGATCTCATCCACCTCCTCTTCATCTCTGATATTAAAATGAGATTAATTTTCTTATGGTAAAGCTTTGACTTTCACTGTCATTCTCTTGCTCAAAATTCTTGTGGATTCTCCCCTGCATTTAAGAACAGAGCAAAAATTCTGAGCAAGGGTCTCCAAGGACTGACCTCCACTTCCAAGTGCATCTCCTACTTCAGATTTTTCTTTCCCTTTCTTTCTTTTCTTTCTTTCTTCCTTCCTTCCTTCTTTCTTCTTTGTTTCTTTCTTCTTTCTTTTTTTTCCTTTTTTTTTTTTTGACGGAGTCTGTCTCTGTCACCCAGGCTGTAGTGCAGTGGCACAATCTCAGATCACTTCAACCTCCGCCTCCCAGGTTCAAGCGACTCTCCTGCCTCAGCCTCCCAAGTAGCTAGAATTACAGACACACACCACTATGCTCGGCTAGTTTTTCTGTATTTTTAGTAGAGACGGGGTTTCACCATGTTGACCAGGCTGGTCTTGAACTCCTGACCTCAAGTGATCCACCCTTCTCAGCCTCCAAAAGTGCTGAGATTACACGCATGAGCCACCACGCCTGGTCCCGACTTTTCCATGCATACTGTAGTTGACATTCCTAGACTCCCCATTCTTCCCTCCAAAGCCTCTGCCTCCATACCTGTAACCATGCTGCCCCCTGCCTCAACTGCCCTTTCTCCCTCTCCACAGGTCAGATCCAGTGTACGTGCCATTTTTTGAGTGATGGCTTTTATAATCTACTCTCCCAAATAGAAATTAGCATTTCCCTGCTTCCTGAGACCATCTGTATTTGCATTTGTACCTCTATTATAACACTTAACATATTCCGTGGTGTATTATAGTGAATTATAAACAGATTCTATCTTCCTGACTAGATTCCAAGCTCCTTAAAGGTTTTCATTTTTGCATACCCTGAGTTATCTGGCATAGAAACTGATTTATTGCATAATATTGGTTGAATTGAATTGCAGAAAGATGAACTGAGGTTGTTTCAGTAAGATTCAACTGCCATGTGATAATGAAATGGCATCAGTCTTCTTTATGAAAAGGTATTCATTGGCACCTGCACACTCAGTTCCAAGTAAGTTACCAAGTGTCAGATTAGATACGAGAGAGGGACCCAAAACAAAACAAAACAAAACAAACAACAACAACAAAACTCATGCACTTGTTTGCCTTTAGGAAGATAATGGATTAGTCCATTATGTGTGTGTGTGTGTTTGTGTATGTGTCTATACATCACCTGGATAGGGATCATCATGTCTGCCTTTTTGTAACTGCTCTTCTCAGCTTGTGACTCCTTAGTTTCCCTGTTTCAAACTCCGCCTACTACCTTTATTTTCCATCACTTAACTTTTCCAGATGAATACAGGGAATATATGAGTGTGCGTGTACACACACATTTGTATACGTGCATGTATTAACAAATATCCATTCACCATATGCCTAAAATAAGATGTGCACAGCTTCTTCTTTCATTAGCAAATAATTACTCCTATCTAAAAATATTTAATAAGAAACTGAGTATTTATTATAAACTGATCTCTCTTTATAATCCTTGGAATTATTTTGCTGTCATGCCACAGCACACAATCTGATATTTATTTTTGCAACTTATGGTAACAGTTCATTAATGTTGGGTCCTGACTCACTGATCAAATGCTGTTTTGTAAGAGTCTCTCAGTCGTTTCAGTGTTCAAGCTGGCCCAGTCACTGTGTGCAGCTGAGTCACTGGAGTTCACATACTTTCCCCCTTTATGTTCTGTGTGGCTTCTTGCTCTATGAATTTATCCTGACTCAGCTAATCGATGCTGTTTCAAATGCCCCAAGCAAAAGGCTTTAATGTGCGAACTAATGTTAGTATTTTTTTTACAAAGTATGACAATTAAAAATAACTGTGGCAGGGTCCAGGAAATGAGTAGGAAGGAGGAAAAGAGTGTTCACAAATGTGCTTTCAAAAAATAAATTCTCAAATTAAGTACCTTTATTATGAAAGTCAGTGCTACATGTGGACCAAATGACGTCACTGGAAAAAAAGGAAAAACAATTCTCAAAAAAAGCACTCGATTTAGTGTCCTTTTAGAAATATTAAATGCCACGTGAAAAAGGAACATTTTCTGGGGTTTGCTATAATAAAACTATGGACTGTAAATTATAATGTCTAATTCAGAATGCCGTTTAAGTTTGTTTCTAATCACTGAGTGATTTGATCTGAAATGTTTGTAGCTTCTCCTTCTCAGCCATCTATACTTACCAGTTTAAAACTGCATCTATACTTGCCATGTAAAACTGCATTCCTCGTATCTGTCTGACACTTGTGTATTTCCAAGAAAATTAAGAATTTAGGAAGATTCACCCTCAGAATTTCCACCAATGCTCTCAGAATACGTAAGTATTCAGAGTTCAGCCTATAATGTTGACTTTCCTACTTTGTAAATTATTATTGTTTTGTTTTTTAAAAATTGTAAATGCCTCTTACACTTAAACTCTTTGGTATATACCCTCATATTGTGATATACCCTCAGATCACAATATGAGGGTATACGCCAAATAATAAATAACATATTTAGAATGGTCATTTATACCCGTAGAATTGCTCAGTAGGAATGTCACTAATAAGTGTTCCAGAATAAATAATAACAAATAACATCAGCAATGGACTCCCTCCCTCCTCAGCCCAGTCCTCTTGGCTGGGGACTCAAAACAGAATCAGATCCTAGAACTTCGTATGAAGCCATATGTTTTATTTTCTTCAAGTACATTTCTTAGAGATGCAATACCAACTTGATATTTGTTAATTACAAGAAACAAAATATGCTTCGACTGTACAATCTTTGCAAAAGAAATATTCTCATTTACCCTAGTTGAGTAGCTTAGGGATCATTATAGATCATCATGTCATCATAGATCCTAGAAAATTAGACCAATAATTTCCACGGATATCATTAAGTTTAACCATTTAGTTATGTCCATTCTGTGATTTCCAACTTTAGTTTTTATCAATAATATTATAGTTTTATAAATGACAAGGATGTTGACACTAATAAAACGGTAGTAAAACATGGAAACAATGGTTAGATTTCAAATATTTTGATTTACCTACCAGTAGGATAAATTCAAATTTCTGAAAGATTTATCTGCCGACCAAACTAATTTTCAGAGATAATGAGCATTTAGTTCCTGTTTTCTTAAATCTTTATGGGATTGGCTTTACAGATCACCATAAACACATTGGTTTGGCCTTCACTTATATGCACCAATTTTTCCTGCTCCAAAGAGAATTTAAGAAGCAGAGCAGAACCCAGGTCTTTGCCTCCCCTTGAGAAGCTTAAGTCTAATTGAGAAATCGGAGTAACAAAATGTAAAATGAAGAGATACAGAGTTTTTTAAAGTTATATTCACATTTTAAAGGAAATTATGTTTTCAAAGATGGTTTTAGCATAAACATTTTCTATGGATTGTATTATTCTGGGAATATTATTAGTGACATTCCTGATGAGCAATTCTAAGGGTATCAATGACCACTCTAAGTATAATGGATAAAGTCACAGTAACAGGAGACAATGTTGGCAAGTTCATTACTACACATCGTTTAAACTTCAATGGCACCATACTTGTACCTCTAAATTTAAATGTGAGTGGGGTCAATTACATTTATTTTTTTCTGTAGCAAATTCCATTTGAAAGTATTGCCTGGATAAAACTCACTCCTGAGTCTAAAATGTAAGTCAGCAAAAGTCAAGCAAATCTATAAAGATAAGCAGTCACACTAATGAAAGCCCATTAATCAACATGCCCTTTAGCATCCAGCTTCAAGGATTATCCCCAAAATGATACTGCTATCATCGTAAGTGAGTGTGCTTGAAAAACCAGTTTTATGAGGGATTTCAATGCTACATAACAACTGGAAGTCCATGTTTTTTAAAAATGACTTATTCAGATATTTTATATCATGTAGACCAAATATCAAAAATTATTGTGTCATAACTTTGATTTGATTTCCATATTGAGACATATTTTACTTCTTTCATTTGGTACCTATCCAGGTGTACCTTGGTTGATAATTCTTTCCATTATATTACATTTTCATTCTCCTTTAATTAAACTGTTAAATAGCAATTCTTAATCCATTGGTGTGTTAGGACTCAACAATTCATGCCAAATTTCTTCATTTATGCTTAAATACAAAAATTCCTGCTGCCTACTTTTTCTTTGCAATGAGTATGTATATATTTAGCAAAATCAAAAGTATAGAAAATAAAACTCTTTGAAATAGAAGATTAAGTAAAAATGAAAAATGGCGATACAAATTGTTGCAAGTTAACAGTAAATAATAAACTGCTTTGCAAATACTAAAATTTAAAATGAACAAAATGGAACCGATACTTCTGAAATGAACATATGGTATCTTACCCTTTAATAAATTGGTGTTAGTATCAACAGCAAAAATGTAGGGAACACTTAGTCAAAACTAAAGCCAAACTACACACTAGATAAAATAAATTACAGCAGTGGAAAAAAAAAAAAAAACCCTCAAAGTTTGTTGTTGTTCTTGTTTTTGTTCAGATAGCAAAAACAAGTGTAATTTAAGGACCTGTAAAATCACACATGGGGATGTATTATTAAAGTAGATATAATGTAAGAGGTAAATAGTTGAACGATAGATGTTTCCCCTTTTTCTTAAAGAACATCACTTTCTAAGACATTTCATCAAATGAGTTCAACAAAACAGCACACCGAGTGAACTGTTACAGAGAAACCCCAAGAATCCACAATCCCTTCAGTAGTCAAGCCATGTTCCCCAGCAGAACAAGGAAGTTCACCTATCACCTGATAAAGAAAAGTGATAACCTCTTTAAAAATGTAACTTAATATATGCTTAGTTTCAGGAATCTGGTAAACACCAGAATAATACATCTATGGTGTGCCTCTTTCACTCTAAACATGTATAATTGCAGTGATATCTGATTCTAGACGTGCACTTCATTAAAAATATAGACTGCATTATTGTGTACAAATACAGCCAAGAAAACAAGCAGGAATAGGACTGGAACTATTACGTGTGTGGATGCATGTGTGTGTGCGCAAACACACACACACAGAACAAGAGAGATGATTAAGTCAGCAACATTTACTATGGTTGATCAAAAAGTGATATTAATTTGCAAAATTAAAATTTGGTCAAACTTAGTATAGTAATTCCTAACAGCTTAATAATTAAGGATTTCCTCTATAATTCTCCTCTGAACTTCATGGTTTAAAAGGTTTTAATCTTCCTTCTGAGAAAACTGAATATATTTAGAATTAATGCATTTTCCATTATATCAAAGACAAATTTAACTAAAACTACAGTAAGCACAGAACATAGCCAATAAATGTTAAAAATGCTTGTTTAGTTAAGTGCTGTTTACACTGGAATATTTAAAGGAGCTGGGTGCATGTAGGATTCTGAAAACCAGTGTCAAAGGCCATTTGATTTAGAATCAAGAGATCCTGCTATAAATCTTAGTTCTCAAATTTACTGGTTGTAATTTCTTAAAGAAACCATTCAGACCCTCTTCAGGAACTTCAATCTCTGTGTCAGTAAAACTAAAGACATGATCGCACCAATATCATAGGGTTATTGTAAAAAGAAATTATTAAAGAATGTTTATATGTTTTACAACATATATAAACACCAGACACATATTAGTATTACACTTTTAGGCACTTCGATTAATATTTTTGACTTATAGAAATAAACTGTAAATGATTAGATTATTCAAATTAATGGTGAAAGGGATTTTGCAGTTTTTTCAGCAAAGGTCCTTGCAAAAGAATAACATATCATGTAGTACAGGGACAGTATAGAAGCACACAACTAGCATCATAGTAAAAAAAGTCAGCAAAGACTTACTCTTAAGAATCCAGAAACACAATAAGGAAATTACTGACCTCATTCTGACTTTGCATTTTGTGTCAATCCATGTGAAATAACAATGGCAAAAACACCATCCTTACAAAATGCTGTTATTAGTAATTATCACAATAAAAGCAGTAGTAACAGAGATATACATGAGACAAGGGGTTAGAAAAATTTCAAAAATGTTCATATTCAGACCTACAAACAGATAGCAACATCGTATGAATTAAACTTTGATTCAAGTTCATAGTTATGAATTTATATTACGAA
The DNA here is from genome assembly GCF_001698545.2 of Rhinopithecus bieti. Classification (NCBI taxonomy): domain Eukaryota; kingdom Metazoa; phylum Chordata; class Mammalia; order Primates; family Cercopithecidae; genus Rhinopithecus; species Rhinopithecus bieti. Next base: position 708,154 of record NW_016825370.1, on the reverse strand, counting down.
TAGACTATGAATATCTACATAAATAAAGGAAAACTAGTATTAAGTAAAAGATGTAAAGAAAAATGTACCTTCAAAATACCAAAGTGATTTACTTAGTCGACAAAGATTTATATACGAGTCTGTTTTAAGTACAGGAGGATCAAAGCATAGATAAGAAATAACATCTAGTTCTGGCAAGGATGAAGAGAAATGGCCTTCTCACATATTTCCAGTAAACAGGCTAATTATTACATCTTCTTTAGAAAATATTCTGGAAATATCTTTTAAAATTCATAAAACATATAAATTTTGACCTGACTGTTCCCTGTTTGAAATCTAGCCTGAAGAGATGAAAGATATGTGAATAAGCATATATGTATAAGGATATTTACTGCAATATTGTTTACAATTGCAAAATAGCAACAGTGATAATTTTAAGAATTCTGAAAAAACTTATTAATCATGAGGGAATATATTAAGAGTTTTACTTTAAAATAATTAGTTACATCTATTTACTCTGACCTGGAAAGAACTCCATGACATATTATTAAATAAAAAAGGAAATGGATACAAAAATCAACCCAAACCAATTAAAGACTTAAATGTAAGATCTGAAACTATAAAATTAACAGAAAAAAAAATATTGGGAAAACACCATAGGGCGTTGGTCTGGGTAAAGATGTTTTAGGTAATGCCTCAAAAGCACAGGCAACCAAAGTAAACATGGACAAAAGGTGTTACATCTAACGAAGAAGCTTCTTCACAGCAAAGAAAGCAATCAACAAAGCCAAGCGATAACCTACAGAATGAGATAATCCATCCAACAGGGATTAATAATCGGAATATATAAGGAACTCAAACAACTCAATAGCGAAATGATATGGCTTGGCTCTGTGTCCCCACCCAAATCTCACCTGGAATTGTAACAATCCTCACATGTCAAGGTGGGACCACGTGGGGATAACTGAATCATGGGAGTGGTTCCCCCATACTGTTGCTGCAGTGGTGAATAAGTCTCATAAGATCTGATGGTTTTATAAATGGGAGTTCCCCTGCACAACCTCTCTTGTCTGCCACCACATAAGACATGCCTTTGCTTCTCCTTTGCCTTCCACCACGATTGTGAGACCTCCCCAGCCATGTAGAACTTTGAGTCCATTGAACCTCTTTTCTCTATAAATTACCCAGGCTTGGATATTTCTTTATTAGCAGTGTGAGAACAGACTAATGCACAAAATAATCAATAATCTGATTTTTAAATGTGCAAAAGACTTGACTAGACATTTCTCAAAAGAAAATATACAAATGGTCAACAGATTTATGAAAAAAAAAAAAACTCAACATCACTAATCATCAGAGAATTGCAAATCAAAACCACAACGAGAAAACATCTCACCCCAGTTAGAATGGCTATTATCAAAAGACCAAAAAAAAAAAAAAAAAAAAAAATGCTGGGGAAAAATGTGGATAAAGGGAAACTCTTATATACATTGTTTGTGAATGTAAAGTAGTATAGTCATTATGGAAAAGAATATGAAGTTTCCTCAAAAAATTAAAAATACCACTACCATATGATCCAGTAATTCCACTGCTGAGCATACCTGAAAGAAAGGAAATCAGTATATCAAAGAGAGATCTGCACTCCTGTGTTTATTACATCACAATCCACAATAGCCAAGAGACGGAATTAATGTGTCCATCAATAGATGAATGGTCACAGAAAACACAGTATATATACACAATAAAATACCATTCAGCCACACACACACAGACACGCACACACACAAAACCCAGTAAAATCCTGGGTTTTGCAGCAATATGGATGGAACTGGAGGTCATTCCAGTAAAATAAGCCAGACCCAAAAAGACAAATAACTGCATATTTTCACTTTTATGTAGAAGCTAAAAAGTGGACCTCGTGGAGCTAGAGAGTTGAATGGTGGTTACAAGAGGCTGGGAAGGAAAGTGGGGTGGGGAAGATGAAGGAAAGTTGGTTAATGGGAACAAAAATACAGTTAGAGGGAAACAGTAAGTTCTAGGATTTGATGGTAGAGAAATTATAGTTAACACTGTTTTATTGTATGTTTCAAAGTAGCTGGAAGAGAAGACATGTAATGTCCACAATACAAAGAAAAGATAAATGTTTGAAACAATGGACAACCCAATCACCCTACTTTGATCATTACACATTGTATACCTATATCAGAATATCACATGTACCCACAAAATATGCACAACTAGGAAATATCATTTTAAAACCTACAAAAAGAGATAAATTAGTGGGATGAGGAATATTTTGTCTTAGGTCTTAAAAGAATAACTATTAAAATGTTTTAAGAAAGGAGAAAAGTGGAAGATATTGAGTTCTGTTTGAATATCTAATTTGTAACTTTTTTACTGTATAAAACTTCATGGTACATAAGCAACAGCTGCTTACTTTAACATTTTGATTGGATTAAAAAAATTTGAGGCTGGGCACTGTGGCTCGTGCCTGCAATCCCAGCACTTTGGGAGGCTGAGGCAGGTGGATCACGTGGTCAGGAATTCGAGACCAGGCTGACCAACATGGTGAAACCCCGTCTCTACTAAAAATAAAAAACTTAGCTGGGTGTAGTGGCAGGTGCCTGTAATCCCAGCTACTCAGGAGGCTGAGGCAGGAGAATCACTTGAACTGGGGAGGCAGAGGTTGCAGTGAGCCAAGATCAAGTCATTGTACTCCAGCCTGGGTGACAGATAATAATAATGATAATAATAATAATAATAATTTTGAATAATGGCATAGAAGGTATAGAGATGACTAAGAGTTTACCTTCAATAGCTTAAAATACAATAGGTAGTGCAAACTAATAAACAATTAATTCTAAGAGAAGTTAGCAGGGAAAGCACTCAACAGACAGTCACTCTATCACCAAAGCACGTTAGAAGTGCCATGGGAAGTTGAGTCGTGGTTAAAACTGAACTGGAAATAATTTGGGTAGAATGAGTGAATTGCATCATACCCTTCCAAGAGCATTCTAGCCCCAGGGAAGCTGAAGACAAAGTCTGGGAATAGCAGAGTAAGGCACAATGTGGTGGGGTGGAAAGTTCGGTGACTTCCCAATCGCTCTGTCCAGGTGGCAAACGCTGAGTGAGGCAAGGAGACACCATTCCCCACCCGACTTCCACTCTTGGAATTTAGCCCATTAAAACGTTTGGTTATATCTAATTTGGTGCAGTTTTGTACATGCAGCTAGAGAGGACCAAAATAATCCAGAGAAGGTAATAGAGACTTTCACCGCAATTCTAAATGCATTTCGCTGAGCTATAATCTCAATCTAGTAACACTCTAAATACATTGAAAAGAAAATTTAGTGACAGAAGAAAATGCTTATTAACAATCAATCTTGAAAAGATGGAACCTCCTCAAAACTCGTATATACAGATGGCGCACTTATGGTGGGATCACAATAAAAAGCTAAATAAGCCAAATTGGGTATGATCTTTGATAGAGTAATTGAAAATTTGTCTTTGTAGGATTCTGATTTCCAAAATTACCCCCCATGCAGACCTGAACATCATTCAGGCAACTGCTTAGCACTTAAATAGCTTTCACAGAAACAGATGGCAATAATAAATAAATCTGCATATCAAATGCTTACTGGTAAAACTATAATGCTGTTATGAAAATTAAAATCTAAGCAAAATCGGTAAAAAAGAAAAAAATAGATTAGCAGTTTCCCAAGTATAGTCCAAATGAACCAAGGCAACAGTTCTAAGCATTGTGAAAGCATAAGTTAAGAAAAATGTCTTCATGTTTAAATTTCAATAGAAGCTTATTAACCATGGTTGGAGAGGAGAACTAGACATCCAAGTCTCCAAGATAGAATGCATATAGATGATGCCCATGTGGGACTCAACTTTGATGTCTTGAGGACATCTACATATTCACTTAAAGTAGCTAATCAGACCACAATTATCAAAGAAAAAACGGTTCTTTATTAAATGATACAGTAATATTTCCTACATAGTTTTGGTATCCCAGAAACTAAGAGAGTCACCATATTGGTTAGTCATTTCTTTTTCCACCAAGACAAACTCAAAAATATTTAGATTGTCTTACCCTTTCAAATGATGCTCTGTGAGTATGAGAATGTCATTTATTTATTACTTCTTTGTTAAGCAAAATATATGAACCGATTTTATTTTTAATATCAAATAATGTTCAACTCTTCGTTTATGCATCCCAATTTGAAATACAAAAGCACAGACACAATTAACAAAGACCTACCCAACATAATGTTCATGTCAACCTGGAGTGAGCCATTACTAGCGTGAAAAGTCACACAGCTTAAGCTTTTGGTCACTGGCAAAATAACGGCAAAAAATCCTCCTAGACTCTCTAAACGTGCCCAAATATTTCCAATGTGATTTTCACTGACGGTATGGCACTGGGTACTTGCTCCCTAGCATATGCAAGAAATGTAAGATAACTTTATGGTTTCTATGCCAATGACATCTAAAAAGCAGGTAAACAAAGTCATCCTATCACATTTACCTTCATGCTAAAATACCATATCTACTGTCGCTGGAATTTGTGTATTTATCAAATAATGTCTAGTTTGAACAATTCATCTTCGCAGTAAAACGAGTGTATAGGCAAATGTACCACAAGATACAAACTGGTTAGGAAGTGTGCTTTTGAACATCTGGAAAACCTCTCCAAGTTTTGTAGCTAAGAATATCATCAGAAGTTCTGGAAATAGAAATCCAAAATTATTGCTTTCTGGTGACTTTGCTTCAGAAAGAACAACAATACAAATAACAAACGGCCATTTTTCAGGATGAGCAATATATTTATTGGCTCTGGACTAAGCTCACATATCATCCTGCCCTACGCTAAGCCTGCAGAAGGTCACCATCTAGGCACCAGCCCATCTCACTAAGTGTTTTCACAGTCAAGTTTCCTGAGAGAAGAGATGAGCTCGCCCTTCCTGCATCCCCACTTCTATTCACCTCTCAACATCTGCTTTCTTGGAACCCTTCGTTTTAGGATTTCTGGGATGTCACTCTGCAGAGGTTTCTTACCTTTCCCTTCACGTGACTTCTCTGCAGTCCTCTGTCTCTTTTCCTCTGCTCGGTCTTTCCGAGTGAATGATTCCTTAGACCTCTGTCCTTGGTTCTCTTTTTTCCTTGGGTTATACAGAGAGGCTCCACAGAGGAGCCTCCTATGTGCAGGTCACCCCTAAATCTTTATTGCCAGTTGAGTTCCATTTCCTAGCCTCAAATTCTTCGTAGCCAATTGCTGCTGGAAATATCCATCTGAAATCTCATGAGAACTTCAATCTCAATGGTTTGGAAACTAATGTCATTAACTTCCTTGCCTTCCACTGGCCCTCCACATCTTCATACGCTCTTAGATTTCTCGTTCTATCTAATGGAAACCTTGTCTTGGCCAATGAGGTATATTCAGTGACTGAAGAGCTTGAAGTTAATGAAAAAAAAGGATTCATTTTTCATTTATATTTGAATCCCCAGCATTACACGGAAAAGAGTTGATGATCAATAATGGTTTTTTGAATGAATAACAAGTGAATTTTATAATGAAAAACATTGACGTATAGACAACACTTTAAAATAAAACAAGAAACATGTGGAATATGGAGACAAAAAAAGCCAATTTGTTTTGTTTTGTTTTGAGAAACTGGGAAATAAAAACTTGTGCCTGTGTAACATGAAGCTTATAGGGATTGTCCCTTAGGCCTGTGAGCAGCAGGCAACTCCGTGAATATTTGTGCAATGACTTCATGAATTTACTTACTTGTCAAGAAGCTGTATTTTACGCTTTGACCCAGTAGTTGAATGGCTAACATTTTCAGGCTTTCTGATATTTTTTAACTAATTAGCTACAGCTAAACAATGCAAATGACAAAGAGCCTATTGTAGTCAGAATAGCATGGACTTTGGAATATGTCAGAATTGGACACACGTCCTGTTTCAGACCATGATGTCCACACAATTTGGTAGCAGCTTACCTTCTCAAGACTAAGTGTCCCCATTTGTAAGTGGGTTTAATTATTCTCTTCTTGCATGTTCTGATCTCATCTCAGAAAATTTCAAAGTTGTATATGGAAACTGCCACACCAAATACAACACACAGCAATGGAGGAAAGATGTAGATTTTACACTAGGAGACACCTTAAAACAGACGATTTTTACACCTAGTGGCAAGGCTCACCTGCATCAGAATCAGAATCTCTGGGAGTGGATCAAGCACCTACATTATTACCGAGCTCTTGGGGTTCACCTGATGCACAAAAACTAAATGTATAGGGGCCACTGCCTTAGACAAGGTCAGTTATGTGTACTTTACAGTCATTTTGGTTCTTTAAAGTGGCTTTCGAACATGTTCATTTTGTCCAATTCTTACAAGACAGACATTGATTCATTCATTAGCCCAGGGATAAGTGAGCATCAGACACTGTGCTCAGTGTTGAGGAGTAAAATGGGGGAAAAAAAAGACTAAACATTCCATAGTAATGGAATATACAATTTCTGTGGCAAGCCTTACTCACAGACTAACTCGAATAAATCTAAAATGACACTGTGCCATGTGTGAGGAAGGAGAGAGACACATGTCACTATGAAATACTCATCCTGGATGCATTGGCAAGGAAATTGTGGTTCACAAAGGCCAGCTATACCTTAAATCAGCCTCATCAGCCATGACCAAAAATAGGGAAAAACTGCATGTGTTTTACGATGAGCATTCCACCATCTGTGCAACTATTCTTATCAAATTCTGGCCTGTGCACAGACAACAGAGAGCAATAAGGTTCCCAGAGAGCTCGCATGTGATGAACCGACCTCGAATTGCTGCAGTCTAGGAGTGCCAAAAGAAAAAAGGAAAAAAATCCCAAGGATGCGCTGAAACTCTGTTTCAAAGCTGTGGCAGGGCCAAGGTCTGGAGGTAAAAAAAGGACAAGCAGGCCAGAATCACACAGAGAAACCAGAAATAGACTCCTCTCGGGTACTCTCATTCATTTGCCAGATTTGCCCTTCTCAAGAAATTCAACAGGATTAAATTTATGGCCTGAAAGTTGTACATATTTGTAGACTCAGAAATTTTGCTTTTAGAAATGAAACTTTTCAACTTATGCTTAAAAAAATTTAGGTAAATGGGTTTGATTTTGAAATGTTATTTATAATTTTTAAAAATCAGAAACAAATGTCTAACACTGAAAGAATATTTAGATAAACATGCACTCCCATAAACTTGAAAGTATGCAGCTACTAAATATTGTAGTTTTTAAAGCATAACATATTTATCACGTAAGAATAAATTAAAACTAGGTAAATATGAATAGTTTGATCTAGCTTTGGACAAATGTAAGCACAATATCTGTGTGTGTGTGTGTGTGTGCGTGCACACACGCACTTCTGCCTGTTGCAGGTGTGTACAGGTATATGCAAAGAAACCTGAAAATATACAAATATAGATTAACTCCACCTTTTAATTGTATTCTCTCTTCTGCTCACCCATGAACATTCATTTGAAATAAAAACTAGAAATTTGAAAAAAAAAAAAAAAAAAACAAATGGCAGGTGTTTGTAAAAGAACATAATTTTCCTGATGCACCACTTCTCCTCTGGCTGACCCAGAGGCTCAGCCTTCTCAAAAGCAGCTGCAACTATGAAATTAATGAAGAGTAATTTTTACATGTGAACTGGTCAGAAAGATCTTACAGTCACAAAACAGTCCTTGAAAAAGGCGGTTTCTTTCAGAAGCCTGCTGGCATAGTGCATATATTACAAACAAGACACTCACAGATCATTAAGACTATGTTAAATGGCCATAAAATCTTATTTTTAAAAATTAGGTCACATGGTCATTAAAATGTGCACATATATGTGACAGAAGAATAAGCCTATTCCTTAAACATCAAACTACGTCTAGAGTTTAGCCAGGACATATTTCCTCAAGGACTATCTCTTCCCCCTACCTACTCTGCATCCATCTATTCATTAATGTAACTCGTTGCTTTCCTGTGTGTCCCCTTAATTGGGGGCATTGGATTGTGTAGGGATAATAGCTACATTGCCTTATATCAAGCCCCATTGGGCTGTCATGACATCAGAAAAATGCAACATAATAGGATCTCAAATTCATAAAAGAGGTCCGTCTAGAAGCCCTCAGGTGGTGACAAGTCAGTATCTGAGCTTGCCGGAAGGCCAATGGTGTGCCATGATGCACTTTCACGTGGGGCTTGCTGAGCCCCATGGATCCGGGGGGGACGCACAGGCTGCCCTCCCAGCTGGTAGCCATCTGCCTAAGTGACAACTGCCAGATGGGGAGAAAAAACTGAAATAGGGATTAAACATTAAATAACAGAGGGTTTCTTGGAAAGCAGCGTTGACACTGATCATTCATAAGACGTTTTAAACTCTTGGAAATTTTTATTTGAAATATTTGGATAGGAATTTTTTAAAAGGCAAATAAAAAATTCCTGGATGAATATGTCCCATGTGCTAGACATGAAATGCCTCGTGCTTCCTACAGAAAACACACTGAATTGATTTATAAATGTACTTGTTGTTCCGTTCTAACTTCAAACTCAGACAGATCAAAGAATCAATAAATATAGTGTTTTGCCTCTCCCCATGGGATAGGAGGCTCTTAGACTCTCCCCTAATCGAATTCCCAGTTGTTTAGGTTAGAATCCCCCAAAGCTATTCACACAGGAGCCTCTCACCTGCAGGTTGTCTAACTTTGGAAATCGAACCCTGAGCAAAAGAAAGGATGAGAAATGATGGGCGCTGCCTTACCTCTTGCCCCAGTTTGCAAGTCATGACTAGGAAGGAAAGCAGGTCATGGAAGTGACCAGAATCAAAAAATTTCACTCGACTACGTTTTTTAAGCCATTTTGACATCAGAAATATAGTCAGGTTTTTTTTTTTTTTTTTTTTTTTTTTCTGATGTCAATCTCAATTTTTATGATCTCTTTCTTTTATTGTAAGCTTTTAAGTTAGACAAAAATTCCAGGCTACACCAAAACCAAGTTTTAAGGATTGGAGTCATAGTATGCTAATATGCGTCTCTTGTTTCTCTACCTTTAAAAGGAAAATAGTAATTAACATTCAGGAGAAGATTAAGTCAGGGAGGTAAATACATTTTATTTTCCTTTAAAGAAATTGAAATCCTGGATAAAAGAAAGTATAAAAAGACATTTCTTTCCGACCATTCGTCTTCCTAATCAAATCCAGACCAAACCCATAGCATGAACATGGACTTAAAATGGAATTAAGGACAGAAGCCAGAGGTAAAGGAATTAATTGACAGCCACTGGTTTACAAGCCTTTTATTATCACAAAACGGGCAGTGGAGTTGCTTCTTAGACCCTAGTAAATGAGATTCAGACCTGAGGGGTTATCTCTGGGACAAGTGCACCAGAAAGTCTTTTTGCTGCTCAGCGGCTTGCTTCTACAGTGATGCCAGTTAATGCAGAGGATTTGGGACACATTTGTATGGGCATTTTTTTTAAACCCCATTCAAGGACTGAGTCCATTTCTCCCATTTTGACCGGTAGTTGGCTCTATACAAGCACAAGCTTTATCTAAACTGAGGTGAAAACCTCTCATCAAAACTGACAAATGCGAACCCTCTAATTGGACATTTTCTGAAGTATTCAATTTGGCATCAACGCAATTGCTAAAAGATAGTCTAACTTATTTTAATATACTTACATTTTATAATGCAAAACTCTATAGCTCATATTTTTGTTTGTTCTGTAGTTTCTTGTCTTGTCTAATGTTTTTATAACAGAAATGCACAGATACACATACTCAAGCATGATGCAAATCAATCAGTGTTTCTGTGGAAATTTTTTTAAAGAACTCAATCTGAACATTAATATTTGTCTATGTTTGAAATTTTACCACTAAAAAAAACAAGTTCAATATAGGCTCAGTGTTTGATCACCAGATATACTTCTAAGAAAATAATGATTACCACAAGTCCCGGAAATCTCACGCGATTCCTACTGAACCATAGTTATCCATCTTCTATAATGAGTAATGACTCTGGATTGGAAGTATATACAGATGTCTATATGTTATTGCAAAGCTAAGAAATATGAAGAACAGAAAAGATAGGCAAGAGTAATTTTATAAATGACTAACTTTACTACTTTCTATATACCGTATCGAGTAAACATAGGTCAGACAGCATTGAACATTAAAGAAACAATCGTATTCTACAAACATGGGCGTAGAAATAAACTCTTAAAATGTGCTTTGGTAAGAGGAAGAACCGGTGACATTAACCCCATGTAGTTGTCACTGATCTGGCTAAACCAAGTAAACAGAAACTCCTCCAAAAGTTTCCAAACCCTCAAAGCACCACACAGTCAACTCAACAAGTGGATTAACTGAGAAGTATTGCAAGTAAGGCCTGTCTTTCTCTGTTGCCCAATACACTTTCAGGACATTCATTTTCTCTTTCCACTTGAGGCAAGGAAAATATATTATTTTCACAAAAAGGAATTTGCTCAGAAAGTATAAATTTGTATGCAGTTCCCCAAGTCACCACATAGCAGTTCAGTTCTGCAGATATCATCAACTCCACGTCCACCGGCTTTGTATGTCAACATTAGCAATTCTTACCTCATGTTGGGTAATCTGGGTGACTTATTTTGCCAATTTTCTCATAGCATGTCACATTTTCTAAAGTGTTATGCTTTAGAAAAGTATTTCCTATTTTCCTGTAGCCAAAAATGTTACCATTCAGAAAATAGCATCAAGTTTCTAGTGTATATTCTGACGCTGAGATGAGCTTTTATTTCGTACTGCAGCTGCTACAAATCCCAAGGGAATGTAGATAACGCAGTACATTTCACTCTTTTGACCATTTCTCTCAAGTTTTTCAAAGATAGTCATGGTTTCAAAGATGTCCCTGTTTCAGGGCTCTTTCAAAAGTGCTGAAGAATGCAGACTTGAGTATCAGAAAAAAATCTTTTGGGATCTTCATTCTGCCACTTGCTTAGCTGGATGATTTGAAGCTAGAAATCCCACTTCTCCAGCCTCAGTATCCTTATCTGATACATTGTGATTAAAAGAGATAATTCCTGTAAAGTGCCTAGCACAATGGCTGGCTCACTAAATACTTCTTAGAAATAATAACATTAATATCAATTGGCCATAAATCATGTCACCAAGGATCTCCTGCAGCTATGACTCGCCTAACTTTCTTATAAACCACAATCAGCATGCAGGTAAGTGCCAGGGTTTATGGTGGTGTCTGACTGAGTTCTCTCCCACACACCCATATAATAATCCAGGAGTGAAGCGGCAAGGGATGGCCATACCAAGCATAGGTTCAAATGCAGCCACTCTATGTCCCTAGACAATTGTTAAGGCACTTTGAAAATAGGGCAATAAACTAAGCATTTCCTAGTTCTCTGATGAAATTCTATATACGTCTAGCAGTGCCCAGCTAAATGTCATCACTAAAGCTTTGTGAGTAAACCATCCTAAAAATCTACAAATTCTTACCCCAACCACTGCAGGTTAGAGGAGAGCCTTTCCATACTAATTACAACAAACTTCCAACATCTCCTTATATTTGTTCTTTCTCCCAGCATTGTCACATTTGTGGTGCCATGGTACAGAATGAGTTCCAATTCGAGAACTTCCCCACAAGGCATGTAATTGTGCAACAGGTCAGTTACAATCTGAGAAACGCATAGGGAGTGCAGAAGGAAAGTACCTCAGCTGAAATGCTGGCTGTGCATAAATCCTAATACTCAAGACAAAACACACCAAGCCGTCGATAAAGTACTGATAGAATAGAAAACATATTTTTAGCCCATGCACGGTGACTCATGCCTGTAATCCCAGCACTTCAGGAGGCCAATGCAGGTGGATTACTCGAGGTCAGGAGTTCGAGACGAGCCTGCCTAACAAAAATTAGCCAGACATCAGGAGTGTGCCTGTCGTCTCAACTCCTTGGGAAGCTGAGGCATGAGAATCACTTGAACCTGGGAGGTGGAGGTTGCAGTGAGCCAAGACTGCACCACTGCACTCCAGCCTGGATGACAGAGCCAGGCTCTATCTTAAAAAAAAAAAAAAAAAAAAAAAAAAAACTTTAAATTTTTTACCACAAAAAAACATAATCAAACTTAATTGACAAATAACCCAGAAAAAGATAGTTTTAATTTTTTAATATACAAAGAGCTGTTATAAACCAGCAAGAAAAAATATCCCATAAGGGAAAAGGGATCACAAAATACCTTTTAAAAGATACTCTGCTATAGAAAGAGAATGCAAATGGCTAAGAAATATATCAAAAAAAAGTTCAGCCCCAATATTCAGTGGGTCAAGACAGTAAAAATGGAATATGATTTATTTACTTAGTAAAAAATAGGTAAAATATTGACCAGTATTATTAATGTGTGAGGAAAGCAACCTGTATATAAGTTGAAGTATAAATTGCTCAGCCTCCCTGAAAGTGACATATAGACAAATGTTTAAGATGCACAATCTCTAACTTAAAAATTAAGGAAACTTCTTAAGGGCATATGTACAAGGGTATGCATCAGACTGTTACATAAAAGGCTAAAAAATGAAGACAATATAGTTCTACCATTGGGTAATTGGTCAAAAAATACATTTACATGTGTTAAAATTCATTGTGTAATATATATTTATTTAAACGTGAAGTATCAGTTGTTAATAGAAAATAAAATTACAAAATAATCAAGAATTTAATGCTGCCATTTCTGTAAAATTATTTACAGCTAGACAAACATTTAGAATAATGACTGTCAAAGACATGGTGGAATCCACAACCAATTAGGGTGGTAGTTCAAATTATATTTAATTAACTTTTAAAATAATATTCCAGGGCCAAGCAGGGTGCCTCATACCTGTAATCCCAGGACTTTGGCAGGCTGAGGTGGATGGATGACTTGAGGTCAGGAGTTCAAGACCAGCCTGGCCAACATGGTGAAACCTCATCTCTACTAAAAAAAAAGAAAGAAAGAAAAATATACTAACCAAGCGTGGTGGCACATGCCTGTAATCTCAGCTACTTGGGAGGGTGACACAGGAGAATTGCTTCGCTTAAACCCTGTAGGCAGAGGTTGCAGTGAGCCGAGATTGTACCACCGCACCCCAGACTGGGCAACAGAGCAAGACTCTGTCTCAAAACAAAACAAAACAAAACAAAACAAAAAGCAAAAATAAGGTAAAAGCCTGACTGTCATACAGATATAAACTAAGCTAAACAAATATTCCATATGGTTTACATATTGCTATGAATGTTGTACTATTTTAAAATAAAGTTGTAGCTAGTTTTATTTTGAAACAAAAATTACACTTCCTCACATGGGTCTGGGTGTTCCGCAAGTCAGTGAGTTGTCTGCAGCTAGAATACAATTCACAAGTGGGGGGGGGGGGGGGGGGGGGGAATGTTTGTGTATTAGGATTTTCAGGCTGAGTTTCCCTCCGAAATGGAGGAAGTCTGAGTTCAAGGATGGTGGAGAGATGTGCACAGGGAAGAGGGTCCCTCGTGGTGGAGCAGCAACCATGACGGGAAGAGCAGCCAGGCACTCACCATCCCTCGTTGGGACAGTCCTGCTCCCTGGAATAAACCAGAACACCCAAGGAAGGCAAGGGCAAGAAGAGTCAAGCTAGAGCTACAAGGTAAACCCCTTCTCAGGCTCTCCCAGCAGGGACAGAGCAACAGTCCATTGGGAAGGCAAAGATGAACGTGCTGGCCATGCTGGCAGTGCTGGCTCCATTCCGCAGGCTTCATGCTGCAGCGAGAGGGGACTGCAAAGAGGCCCCTCCGTCCCCCAGGCCTCGGTCAGTGGAGGAACTCAGGAATCAGGGGCCCCCTCGAGTGGAGAAGCCTGGCAAGGGCCACCCAGCTGTTGAGGGCTCTCCCATCTCACTCAGGACAGTTTCCCAAGGAGAGGGCTCCAGCATCGTACATGGCCCCGTATCGCCCTCTCTTTTACTGTATCACCTCTGACACTTGCTCTATAACCAGCAAACTCTCCTATGCCCTCAAACTCTTCTGGAAAACTTCATCCCTTGCTTGCTTCCTCTACCCCTCCCAGACTCTGCTATCTTCTCCCTTTCTCTAAGGACACCTGCCCCTCTGCAGCTCCTACTGTTCCACTGGTCCACCATTCCCTAGCCCTGACTTCAGAGCAGGCCTGGAAGCCTGCAGACCATACCTGCGTCAGCAAGGGCCCAGCACTGGGCTCGGACCCTTCCCCTCATGTTGCCTAGGCTGGTCTCAAACTCCCAAGCTCAAGTGTTCCTCCCATGTAAGTGTCCCAAATTGCTGGGATTACAGGTGTGAGTTCTTAGTAGCAAAGAGCAGAGCAGACTTTGAATGATTAAGCTAAAAAAAATTTTTTTTAAAACAATTTGGGGAAGGAATATAAATCATTCTATTATAAAGATACACGCACACGTATGTTCATCACGGCACTATTCATAATACCTAAGATATGGAATTAACCCAAATGCCCATCAGTGATAGAATGGATAAAGAAAATGTGGCACATATACACCATGGAATACTATGCAGTCGTAAGAATGAATGAGATCATGTCCTTTGCAGGGATGTGAAGGGAGCTTGAAGCCATTATCATCAGTAAACTAACGCAGGAACAGAAAACCAAACACTGCATGTTTTCACTTGTAAGTGGGAGCTGAAGAATGAGAACACATGAACACAGGGAGGGGAACAACACACACTGGGACCTGTGGGGGAGGGTGGGATGGGGAGAGCATCAGGAAAGACAGTTAATGCATGCTGGGCTTAGTACTTAGGTGAAGGGTGGATAGGTGCAATAAACACCGTGGCACACGTTTACCTATTTAACAAATCTGGACATCCTGTACATGTGCCCCGGAACTTAAAATAAAATAACAATATAATTCCAAAAAAAAAAAGTTCTGGGGAAGCTCACCAAATTATCAAGCTGGCTGGGGAACCAGAATTGAAGCTAAGCTGCCAGGAGCAATACCCCTACCCCAAAGCAGCCAAACAGCTGGGTTAGTGGAATATCACACCCTTACTGCATTGTCCCTGCTGCCTTAGGGCTCAAATTTTACTGCAACCACCACCAGCACCACTGTACCTTCTGTATCCACAAAGTAACCCTGTAGCCACAATGATGGCTAATATGGTCTGGCTCTGTGTCCCCACCCAAATCTTATCTCAAATTGTAATCCCCACATGTTGAGGGTGGGACCTGGTGGGAGGTGATTGGATCGTGGGGGCAGTTTCCTCCATGCTGTTCTCATGATAATGAGGGAGTTCTCATGAGATCCGATGGTTTTAAAATTGGCAGTTTCCCCACACTCGCTCTCTCCTCTGCCACCATGTAAGACATGCTTTGCTTCCCCTTCCCCTTCTGCCATATTGTAAGTTTCCTGAGGCCTCCTGAGCCATGCAGAACTGTGATTCCATTAAATGAATCTTGTTCATAAATCACCCAGTCTCAGATAGTTCTTTACAACAGTGTAAGAATGAACTAATACAACCTCTGATCCCCACCCAGAGCAAGAACTCCCCAACTTTCCCCTCTTGGGCCTCCAGCTCCTGAGTAAATGTCTAGAGTTGGCGAATCTGATTCAGAGTCCAGAGCTGTGGCAGCAAGGAAGGCTGGGGCTGTACTAGGATCAATTCCTCTGGAAGAGGTATTTTTTACCCACACAATGATTCATAAAATGGAGAATTACTGGAACATGGTTAGTGTATTATTGCATTCTCATAGTGTTAATAAAGACATACCCAAAACTGGGTAATTCATAAAAGAAAGAGATTTAATGGACTCATAGTTCCACATTACTGGTGAGGCCTCACAATCGTGGTGGAAGGCAAAGGAAAAGCAAAAGTATGTCACACATAGTGGCAGATAAGAGAGCTTCTGCAGGAGAACTGCCCTTTATAAAACCATCAGATCACATGAATCTTATTCACTATCACAAGAATGGCACGGGATAAGACCTGCCCCTGTAATTCAATTACCTCCCACTGGATTCCTCCCACAACACATGGGAGTATTACAATTCAAGGTGAGATTTGGGTGGGGGCACAGAACCAAACCGTATCAGTCAGGGATTTGAATGCTGGACACTCAGAAAAAAAAAAAAAAAAAAAGACAACAGCTATCTCTGCCCTATGACCGTGTCATCTGTGATGCCTCAAACTTTCATACTTCTATCTCTATTTCAGGATTATTCTCTGAGCTTATTTGGTATCTCCTACTTCATAACTGAAACAAATCTCTGGATCCTCAGCCCTTGCCACCTCTTCCTGGCTGCATCTTTTACTTTTTAGCAAACCTCTTTACGTTTGATCGTTCACACTGGGAACCTGAATGGCTGGGTTCATTCTTTCTTCCTTCATCCTGCACCCAGCCTAACACACATAACTAGCCATTTCAACTGAAAAATGTGTCTCAGCTCTGCCCATTTCCTTCCACCCCGTCTCTTATCCCTCTGTTGTGGGTAACTACTAAAACCTCTGCCCTGGAATACCAGCATCTCTTCTTGACTACCTCTAATCTATTTCTCAGTAATTTAGAAATTACTAGGTTCTTTAGCAACTCAGTAGTTACTAAATTACTAACAGAGTAATCTTTAAAACAGGTGTTTTGGAACATGTCGGTCCTACCTATGGCTTCCTTTTTGAAAAGATTACTGAATTATAAGGTGTCTTGAATAAAGTCAGGACCTGCGGGATTTGACCTTAGAAACTCATTGAATGCTCATCATCTTCCTAGTTTATTACACTCAGCCTCAGAACTACTTTCTGTTATTGCAGAAGTCAGCCTGTCTCTTGGTCCAGACTCTTCACACACATTGCCACCTCTGCCTGCAGTGTTATTCCCTCCCTCCTGCTTCTCTAGCCAACTCCAAACAAAGATATAGGTCTCCACTTCAACATCGTTTCTCAGAGAAGTGTTCCCTGATCCTCCAATGTAAGTTAGCTTACCCACTTTTCTCTTTTTTTGACATCATCTGCTTTCCTGCCATTTATGATGACTTCTGATGGTATATTTGTCTGTGAGATTACATATGACCATTTGACTCCTCCCAGTTAGCCATGTGAAGTTGGAGGGTACCCCTGATTTCTCCACCACAGAAAACCTGGGGCCTTTTCAGTTGCCTCCCTGAGAGTCGGCATTTGGTTGAGCACAAAGATAACCTAAGCAACCAATCCAGGCAAATGAGATCCCACACTCAGGAGACATGTACAAATAATAGACTCTCCCTGCCCTTAGGAGACCAGCTAAGAACTGACTGTGGAAGTAGAATTTTTTTTGTTAAATAGATCTGGTCAAGTTAGTACCTGAAAACATCAACTTTCAAACTCATTCTGAAAGACTGGCAGTAAAGGGAGGATGAAGTCCCATGTAAGCAGGATTGGGACAAAGGCAGTCTCCTACTGCTTTGAAAAGAGCATAAAAGAAGAGAAACAGCAGGATGAAAATCCCCAGTGCCAACAGTGTATAAGGGTCTCCTCTCCTGTGGTCTCCCTCCTACCAAGGGCAGCTTCCCTGGGGCCTAATTCTTGCAGAGCGGAGGAGGGTCTCCACTCAGTGTCTTCTCTGAGTGTCTGAGTCTCTATTGTGTCCCGGGCAAAAATCCCAACTCTTGCCCTTAGGAATGTAAAGCCCATTTAGAAATGAAGCAGGCACTTAATACTGATATCATCAATTAACGCTAGCTCCTTTGGGGTTGTACTTCAGAGTCTACGTAGTGCTTTCATTCAAGGAAAATGTGTTCGGTACCATAAGAGTAGCATAATCAAATCACTGTTGAAGCATATTATACAGAATATCTCATGTTTAAATTTAAAAAACAGAAATTTAAAAATGGTGAATGAGGGTGATGACCAAACTACTCTACAAGGCTTTGGTCAGACCCTAAAGAGGAAAATGCTGCTGCAATTAGACATGTATTTTCATTGAAACCATGCAGCATTTAGTCATCTCTCTCTCTGGGTAGATAAGTTAGACAACATTTGCTTAAAGACAGTGCTTCAAAAACAGTTGGTCTGCCTTAGTAGGTGCTGACATACCATGTCTTCTAAGACAGGAGATTTGAAAATTGGTTCCCTTCACTGCTCCCACATTCTGAATAAATTGAGCACCTACATTTGCATCTTTCCATTTAAAGCATAACTGTTTTATTTACTGGTAAAAATTTTCTAATAACTGATTGTTTCAGAATGCACTCTCTTTTGATGGGTAGGTATAGGCATTTTCTCTTTACCTAGATGACTATAGCTGTGAATATGATAAAGAGGCATCCATTATCCCAGGGTCCTGAGGTTCAAATATGCCACATGTTCTTCTAAGCCATGGGAGTGATCCACATGAAATAATCCTGAAAGGTAATCTCTCTGGTGCTCTTGTTAATAAAGATGCAATAATTTAAAAGTAAAATCTTCCCAGGTTTTTTTTATATTTATTTTATCATAATCCAGAAATGTTGGATGCAGGTCTAATCTTATTACATAAAAATAATTCCTATTCCCTAAACAAATAAACACACATATTCGTGTAAAAACTTATGAAACAGATGCTTCTAGAATCTGCTATACACTCACAAATTTGTTCAACTTGCTTTAAGATCAGAATGGCATAAAAATTAAAAAAAAATACAACTGATAAGTAAAACATAATGGTTTTAACTTATTTGCTTTTCAGTGGAAATAAATCTGTTTACTCTTACATTCATTTGGAATGGCAGAGAAATGGAAGGGAAGAGGAAGATTTATTTCATATCTTTAATGGACCAATCTCTGTATTTAGATATCATATGTGTTTTCTTCTTCAATTATTACAATATCATGAGAAAGTAAGAATTATTTACATTTTAGAGATAGTTAAACTAAGTCTCAAAGAGAGTAAAGGTCTAGAGAATGTCTACCTAAAAAGGAGCACACTCATGCACCCTCTTTAAATGTGTCGTCCAAAGGCAGCAACACATAGACCCATCTCCATCAGCTCAGATGTTTTTATTAGGGAACATAAATGGATTTGCCACAATTCTTTAGACTTTGAACCCTCTTGAAATATTAAAATTGCAAAGTTCATTCACATGAAAACATGCCACAGCTTTAATAAGTCAGCCCAATGTATTCAAAAGAAAAAACTAGATAGTGCATCCTATAAGCCGTAAGAGCAAGTCTAAGGCAGTGCTCTGGCCTGACAGTTTCACCGGAGGTTGGAAGGGACAGCTGTGCTCGCATAACTCTGCTGACCCTCATGCACTTTCTATCAACGAGATTTTCTCATCCTCCCATTATTGCTGTTCAACAATTCATCAACAGCTGTTGAAACATTATAAGCATGCTTGTAATTTGGGGTAAAATTAATGATTGCCTATCTATTAAAATGCTGAGGGAGGCTTTGTTTTCCAGCCCCAGTGTGAACTTGCTGATTTATTCTTCAAATCAATTACCCTCCTGAACTCCTGGACTCATGACTGTTGACTAAGAGCGTCCCACACCCTGCACTTCCCAAAGTGAGCTTTGACATCCGTAAGAGGGGCTATGTATTCCTGGCTGTGTGGTTCCACACTGCACGGAAATTAGTTAGCAGAGTAAAATATAAGCATACTTAGAAAGATTTGGTTTTAATTTGTTTTACAATTATCTGAAAGTAATAGTTTAGAAATAATAATATCAAAATATAGTTATGAAATTCAGTGAATCAATGACTCAAACAATAGTGAATGAATACTGTGTTTTATATAAAAATAAAATATAAGCAAGTCAATGAAACCATATGAAATGGGTTAATTGCTCGCCGGCTAGTATTTTTGAGGTTTTTATTTTATGATTTACTTAATATCTGGATCTCCAGAACCTAGTGCTTCACGAACATTTCAAAATGTCCAGCAGAAATTTAATTTCAGGAAAGTGGACATCTTGTCTCTGTTCGTGCTCTAAGTTCAGCCAAGACAAGCAGTGGGTTTTCATCTTGATGCACAACAGCCTTGACCCAGTTCAGTCTCACTCACTGCACTCCCAGGTGGGGAGCATGAAACCTCGTGCTCAGGCCCTCAGGCACGTTTGAGGAAGCGTATGAGACTAGTTCAGGAAAGTTTATTGGAGTTTTGTTTTAAATTAAAATTATTGTTATGTAGCAAAATTATTGTTAAAATTATTGGAGTTTTATTTTGTTTCTTACATTTTTCCAGTCATGACATGTAGTTGTCATCAAGGAATAAAGTGATTCTTTAACTTAAATTCGGAAACTTAACATGGGTAGAACATTGAGACAGATGCAAGTCACTACTACTTTGTCTTCACTCCTGTTCATACACGCCGCACTAATCTTAGTGTTACTGAATCAAGTCATAGTGAGTATTTGCTGTCACATGTCCAGCCTCAGAGCTCATGCACACCCTTCAAGTCAATTATTTGGACAACCACCCATAAGGCAGCTCTGAAGAAAACCACTGCTGTTCAAACAGATTGCAGCTCAGCTCCCACCTAAACCAGTGAGAAGGCCATTTTACCTGTTTGTATTCTTTCACAATAATTCTATATAAGAAAGAAAACAAAAGATTTAATATACTAATATAAGACTGCATCAGAAAAACTGTATTTTGTAAATACAGATAATATAACAGAAACAGCCTTTGCTAGGAGGATATTAAACGCTTAATTAGGAATGAAAAAAAGATTTTCATCACTTAATGTGCTACAGATTCCCGTTGTCTTCTACCTGTGTTAAACAGCCCAGTTCTCAATCTGACTAGTGTCTGTTTGTTTTCCTTTACAGTATAATAACAATATCCAAAGCTCCTGACTCAAATGTATTTCTCTCTCATGAGAACTCAGTATTTTTCTATAAACTACATCTAACATATTAGTAATAATGGTGTGACACTTGAAACAAATTACAAACTAACGTTAGTGTGGCTCACCAAATAATAACTCCCCTCAGGCCAATTTGCATACAAAATGTAACATTTAAAGCCAAGTTACAATTAGCACTTTATTAAGGAACCTCATGATTGTAATATACTGCAACCTACTTATACTTGCTACAAGGACTTCACTTATGAAAAATTACACTATTAGAGTTACCATTACAAAAAAGCAACCCACATTCAATTACTAACAAACTCAAAGACCAAGAGTTATTGTTTATGCTTAAAGAGTTATACTTAAAGAGTTCAAAATGAGTAATGTCTATCCCTTCAGTGTGACAGTGGAAATGTAAACAAGATAGATGGCCGGATAACTTTACATTTAAATGACAAATACAGGGTCACCATACCCACACACATCCACAATATAAAATAAAAACCTATACTAAAAAACCAAGCATGGAGAAATATATTTAAGTAACTATAACCAAAAGTCAAGAATACTACTTGCTTTTTGAAATGAGGATTTAGTAATTAATAATATTGAAGATACTGGATTTATTTCACAGGTATTTTCAAAACTAGATGATAAATAATACCCCAGTACTTCCATACAACTCACTGTTTAAAACTGAAATCATATGGTATGTGTGCGTGCGTACGGGTGTTTTTACCAGGACTGAGTTTTTCACTATTCTCTCAAAATTTAAACTTTTAGTTTGCTAGAATCTATTCTCCATTTTAAGTGGTAGAAGACTGGCTCTTAGTGGCAACTCATAAATTCTATATTCCAGTTAAAAAGAAGCTGTTTCTCAAATGTTTTATCTCCTTTTGGTGAAACAGTGCTTATGGCATTTATAAACACCCATTTGTTGTCTAAAATTGTAATTATGCCCTTCAAATTAACTTCAGGTTAATTATTTTTTATGTTTCACCCAAATACAAAAAATAAACAATCTGATGTTGAGTGTGTTAACATGTATGATTTGGTTTATATAATAAAGTGGCAGAGCAGCTTGATTTATTAAGATATTCCAAACAGCAAAAAAAAGCCACAGAGGTTGGAATATAAACCAATGTACACAAACATCTTGTGTGCGTGTGCACACAGAAACACACATCCACACACACACATACATTTCTTTTGAATGGACCTTAAAGAAGACATTGCACGTGCAACTAAAATTCCATTTAACAATGATCTGAGTCTTTAAGCCTCTATTAACAATCAAAGTTCCATTCTTCTCCTTCCTTATTTCAGCTTGCCTTTTTGTGAACTAAGAATGATACAGTCCCTCAATCTTCCTCATTCTTTTCCAGCATAATTTTCCCCCCTTTTGACTAATATTATTAGTCAAAGTACATGCATAAGTGATGGAGGTTTGGAATTACCCGGCAATGGTTAATTCTATAGATACTGTGAGCTAAATTTTTTCTGAGATAAGCATTAAGAGTTACAGCTGCCATCAGCAAGAGAAATGGAGACAGTGCAAGACAGGAAATGTACCCTAGTCATATTATTATTATTATTATTATTATTATTATTATTATTTTTGAGACAGAGTCTCGCACTGTCGCCCAGGCTGGAGTGCAATTGAACGATCTCAGCTCACTCCACCTCTGCCTCCTGGGTTCAAGTGATTCTCCTGCCTCAGGCTCCAGAGTAGCTGGGATTACAGGCGCACACCACCACACCTGGCTAAGTGTTTGTATTTTTAGTAGAGACGGAGTTTCACTATGTTGGCCAGGCTGGTCTCGAACTCCTGACCTCATGATCCGCCTGCCTCGGCCTCCCCAAGTGTCAGAATTATAGGCATGAGACACTGCACCTGACCTCTTAGTCATATTTTTATAGGAAACATACATTACAAAGTAACAGGATAGCTTCCCGTGAAGAATGGTTAACACCAACTTGAGTATAGTCACTGCTCTCCCAGTGATTTGAATCATGACCTTAGAAAAATCATGGAACTGCTTTGACTCAACTTCTCAGATGCGACATTGGCAGAAATGCCATCTGACATTTTCCTATCAGGAACACAACGAATATTACAGAGATAATGTGAGTAAAGACATTTTGGATCAGAGTTAAAAGAATGATATACGCATCCAATGTTCACATACACTTTGTGTCATGAAGTGGATGGATGCCAGTCTATCATGACTTAAGAAATAGGGAACATTTTACTTCACAGGCTAAAAGAAACTAGCATTTTTATTAATCCAAGTCTTTCTGTGCAGTATTTATACTTAGTGAGAACTATCCACTCCCTCTGACAACAAATGTATGTTAAAATATTTAATCCAACAGTCTCAAAATTAGTAGTCATCGGTTCACAAGTAAACAAACCATTACTATGTGAATGATACAGCATTAAAATTACCATTTTGTAAATTTCTTGTATGAAGATCTCCCAATTAACAAAAAAAAAAGATTCAAAATTTTAGTTTTTTCTCCCTATTTTGTTGTGCACATTCACTCCAATAGAATATGATATGATTTGGCTCTGTGTCCCCACCCAAGTTTCTTCTTGAATTGTAATCTCCACTTTTCAAGGGAGGGACCTGGGGGGGAGGTAATTTGTTCATGGGGGGTGGTTTCCTCCATGCCGTCCTCATGATAGTGAGGGAGTTCTCACAAGATCTGATGGTTTAAAAGTGTCAGTTGCGGCCGGGCGCGGTGGCTCAAGCCTGTAATCCCAGCACTTTGGGAGGCCGAGACGGGTGGATCACGAGGTCAGGAGATCAAGACCATCCTGGCTAACCCGGTGAAACCCCGTCTCTACTAAAAAAAAAAATACATTAGCCGGGCGAGGTGGCGGGCGCCTGTAGTTCCAGCTACTCGGGAGGCTGAGGCAGGAGAATGGCGTGAACCCGGGAGGCGGAGCTTGCAGTGAGCTGAGATCTGGCCACTGCACTCCAGGTTGGGTGACAGAGTGAGACTCCGCCTCAGAAAAAAAAAAAAAAGTGTCAGTTGCCCCTGCACTCTCTCTCTCACCTGTCACCATGTAAGATGTGCCTTGCTTCCCCTTCACCTTCTGCCATGGTTGTAAGTTTCCTGAGGCATCCCCAGTCATGGAGAACTCTAAGTCAATTATATCTCCTTTTCTTATAAATTACCCTGTCTCAAGCAGGATCTTTATAGCAGTGTGAGAATGGACTAATACAAATAGAATGAGAAAATGTGTAAAATTCAAGCACTCAGCTGATTATAACACGCTTGGTGGTAGGGGAATACTGCTGAGTAGGTGCTCTGGCCTCAATGTTTGAAGCCCTTCACATGTACATGTTAAAATCCAATCACCAATGAGATGGCATCTGGAGAGGACGAGACCATGAGAGTGATCTCTCATGAGTAGGAACAGTACGCTTGCAGAAGAGGCCCAAAAGACCTGCCTTGCCCCTTCCATCGTGTGAGGACACAGAGAGAAAGTGGCATCTATAAATCAGGAAGGGGCCCTCACCAGGTATCCAATCCGCTGCTGTCTTGATCTTAGACTTCCCAGTCTCCAGAACTGTGAGAAATAAATTTCCATCATTTACAGGTTGCCTGGTGTTAAATATTCAGAGATCCTTGAGAAGATGCTTGCTTTACCAGAACTATGATTTTCTTTGAAATAACTAGAAAAGCAGACATACACATGGGGAAACTCCAGACAGGACTGAAGATTCTCTACCAACTTTTCCACCATTAGTCATAAAAAATATACTTATGATTCATTATCTGGTACTTTTTTGAATCCTTAGGAACCCTAAAGAAGAAACTGCACAGCTGGTATGGAATTTTTCATAGATTTTCATACTCTAAAAACAATTCATAGGCAACAATCAATCAGCACTGTGGCAAGGCCTGACAATTCAAAAATGAATCTCTGGAATACAAAGTTTTGAAATAAAAGTTGTTAATCTTCACAGTCTAGCATAGTGCCTGGCCCATTTGTGAATGAATAAACGCACACTTGTGGAAATCCAATATCAAGAACATAGTGCGTATGAGACAGCCCTCACTGACACTAAAAAAGTCCAGAAAGCTGGGAGAAGCCTGAATCTTCGTGGTGATTCCATCATGACTTTCTTTACGTTCAGATTTTATCAATTCATTTCATGTTAATTCAAGTCAATTTTCTTTCCTAAAGAGTCTGTTTATCACGAAAACATTAATGAAGATGACAAGACATGATATCTGTCCTTGAAGCCCTAAATTCTACTGCAGAAATCACATATGTGACAGGACAGAGGTGCCTGACATCAAGTCAGCACGTGAGAAATGTTCACATGACAGGAAAGACGGGTAATTACCTACAAGGTTAGGTTGAAAAAAAAAGTGCAGAATAAAAGTACAAGCAACTTTGAGGAAGTAGAAAGGAAGAGTTGAATATTTTTATTTTGACACAAGAAAAAGTAATAGCTGAGTAGTAAAACATAAAAGAGCTTTAATTGGAAGAAAATGAAGTCAATATATGTATATGGAACAGGATGGACAAACATGTGGGCATGATACGAGGTTGGAGGACCTCTCGAGGTAAAGGAACAAGCCCCTGGGATGCAATGTAAGAGGCATGGCAGGATGTCATTCCCTCTGGACTCCCCCCAGCTTGCAGACCCACACTCCAAACTTGCAGATTGGCAATATCGGGGTTGTTGCACCTTGCTCTAGACTGCATTTCTATTGAAATCACTCTACAAATGCATTCGCCGGTTTAGCAATTGTATTCTCTATTGCTTTATATTGAATTTGCAATCAACTAAAACCTGCATGTCTGTCTTTCAGCAAATATTGTCAAGCTTGATTACACTTTCATTGTTACAAATGATTTTTAACCTAGATGCAGAATGCAAGGCTACTGTTAAATTTTGGTTTTGTTATTGTGATTCATTATTTTAATTTGTCAATTTTTTTTCATCCTGACTTTGTCATCCTCTGTAACAGCTACTCCTCCATGCACTGAGTAATGGCAAAATTCATCATTATACCACGCAGTTTTGAGAGGATCAAAAGATGGGGGCAACGGCACACCGTCAGAGCTTTTCAGCCAGACTGAATAGTGTTCCTTAATCAACATGCTTAAGTGTTAACTTGATGAGCTATTCATTTATATAACTCTTTGGTTACCCGGTCTGTATTTCTCTACCTTCTACACAAGTTCGTGAGATTTTTGCTGAACTACAGTGACGAAGTCAAAACTCACACCCTCACTCCCACCCAGTAAATATTGGAGGTTATGTTCTGTGCATGACCATGTTCTCTGTATACAAGCAAAAGTTACATTGAATGTTTCTAAATTGTCTCATAGAGTCATTTATTTATCCTTTCATTCAACCAACACTTATCAAATGCACACATCAGTTCTTTTCAGTCTATCAGAATGAATTTCAGAGTCACCTGTAGTGTGCCGTAGCCAGATCGTACCAGCTCGCCAGGGTCAACTGTGCACATCTCCTCCCTATGCTCCTGGCAGTGACTCTGACTGGCAGGTTAAATCAGTCTGCTGGGAACATTTACCCCATGGACAACCGCAACTAGTACATATCAAGGATTGTTGTTTTTGTTGAAAAAAAAAAAATGGTTGTTAAACATTTACCAGCACAAATTGAGAATAGTTCTCATCATCCTCCAAGACTTTGAGCTTTTGACAATTCAAATAGTGTCATCTACAGGAATGGGGGCAAGAAAAAGAAAAGAATCCTGCTAATACACGAAACATATGCAGTGGTCTCAGCACAACAGTGAGAAGATACTCATCTTACAGGTAGTGATAAAGGAGTGAAGCTTAGGGAAGAGATAAAAGTCACAGAGCAAATTTGGAAACCATCAATTTGTTGATATCAATGCAGTTCTCAGAATGGAAGAGACTTAAAATGGATAGTATGTAGAAAGGGAAGATCAAAAACCTAAGAACTGAATCTTGCGGGACACCTGGTTTTAAGGAGAGAGACAACAGCACATGCGGAGCCTTTAAAAAAGGAGTAAGAAAAACACATTCATGATTCAGGGAGAACCAATAGAAAGCCGCTGGTGCCCAAAAAGCAACAGCAGAGCACAGGAAGGCACTGTATGCCAGAAACTGGGTTTCCCGTTGCCCCGGGAGCCACTCTGTGTCTTAGTTCATGATGCATCCCAATGCAGAACTTTGTTTTCCTGAATGAAAAAGAATCTTCAAATACAATGGAGATTTAAAGCATTATTATAATTTTAGCCTGGAGGACACATTTGTTATAATATATCAACACATCATCAAGTGTAATTATCTTTCATAAACTTTAGAATCTATTCTAATTTTCTCTAATATTAGGAATCTGAAAACAAATCAAACATGTTTGTTTTCCTTTATCTTTGTTGGCACATCTCTAGTTCATTGAGCATTACTGTTAAACTTGCTGTTTTCTTTTCAAAACAGGACTGTTGGAGGAAAAGAGTAGGTAATTAACACAAGTAGTTCTTCCCAATATGCTGTGCTGGATCTACTGAAATTACTGTCCACTGCCACGTTGTCCAAATAAGTCGGCCTCATCTTTTAGAATTATAGGCGCTCTTACAATCGTCATAGAATCTGTAAGTCTTAAGAAAAATCTGACATGACTGACAGATGTGAAACACGAATAGTCTTTATCATGGGGACTTGGAAGGCACATTCAGCTTTCCTTTTCTCTAGAAACCTGTACTTTGTTTATCACCTGAATCAGTCAATCTTAGGCCAATAAAAGGTAATAACTATTATCTAATTATCATCATTTTAAAATATCATATATTAAATATTTTTATAATTAAATTCACTCTCAAGTAATTTCTGCCCTTCTTATTTCTCTGAAATCTAACACCCTCATTCTGAATTGTTGATGTCACAGGGAGACCCAAGAGATGGATTAAAAGCAAGATTTGTATTTCTATTTCTCTCACCTCTGTGTTTTAATATTTTCTAAGTTTTCTCGGTGCACATTTAGATTTATAATTTCTTAAATTTTACCTAATTCCAAAAAAGAAATTAACATTTTTTATCAGATGAGATTTTTATCTTGAGCAATCTTTATATCAATTTGCTTCATTTACAAAAATATGCTAAGAAAACTATTCATTAAGTAATAACTTGTTTTAATAAATAATTAAAATAAAAAATAAATATCTATTAATAAACTGAATTTATACGCTAAAGTAATGTGGAAGATATTATTTTAAGATGTTTAGTTAATAAGGATTGATTAAATTTTAATTTCACAGCAAATGTTAAAGTTTTAAGAAATATAATAGTTAAGGGCAACTACTAAAATGTCATAAACACAAACTGCTCAGGAATAGGGGTGACTTCATGAAAAATGGGATAAATCATAGGGCCTCTAAAAGCTTATAAGGTCATCTAGAACAGTGAACATACAGACTAAATTCTGAGCTTTAGCTGCCATCTAGGAACGAGTTAGGAAGAGCTTTCAATCACTGTGTCCGTTTGTGGGCAAGTGTTTAGCTTTGTCCTGAAGCATATTTAACGTATGGAACAAGATTATTTTTCTCTTCTATGATTGATCTCTTCTTTTGCTTGGTTCAAAAATATATCACTCTTTTCTGCCAACAAAACCATTCTTCCAGCAACAGATGTTCTGTCATAAAGAGAGACTTATGTACCCTGGTATAAATAACAAAGGTGTTAGCTGGAATTAACGGGGGACATTTCCTATTTATACACACACATACACATACATACACATCTTCAGTGATTACTAAGGGAGGGTACAAATTCACTATAAATAAATTTTACATAAACACACGTTTAAGGAACTTTGGAAAGTTTGACTAAGTAAGAAAATTTATCTTCAAATTAATGACTGTTTTGTTCACCCCAGATAGAGTTTACATGACTGTTACACATACACAGATTTTAAGAAATTCATTAATCACCAGCTTTGAACTGAATACCCATTTGGAGAGAGCACATGTGTTTCTGGTAGTGGTTTTTATAAACACCAAGATGCCTTAACTCCCTCCCAAGTTTTGGAATCAGTTATTCCTTTCAAAACTCTCCCCTGGAAAGAAATGCCCTGAGGCCCGCGGCCCTGCCTGCTCCCTGTGCACCAGCCTTGGGCTGTGCTGAGGATCCGCCTTGCTGGTCCTGCGGACACCGGGTCACCGGGTCGCGTGCAGTGAGGTGTTCTCTGCTCACTCAGCAGCTCAGCCTTTCCCACAGCTGCTTTCTGACGCTTCCAGGAGGGCACAGGAAAGTTGAATTGCCAACAGCTGTGAGGCCACTGGCTCTAGAATAATGAATCTCCTGTCAATTCCGGAGTGAGTCCTGGAGGGTAGAGATTCTAGGGGCCGGGCAGGGCTCTCTTTCAAACACGTTTTTCAAGCTGTTGGGAGGTAACCTATTAGAGCACTGTGAGGAAAAGAAACAGACAACAAATAAAATCCAGGAGCTCAGCTGAGGGGTTCAGAGCCCAGCTCTCCACACAGGCGGGGGAACCCTGAGCAAGTCACTTAGCTTGCCGGTACTTCACTTTTCCCTCTGTTTTTTGTTTGTTTGTTTGTTTTTGTTTTTGTTTTGAGACGGAGTCTCGCTCTGCCGCCCAGGCTGGAGTGCGGCGGCCGGATCTCGGTTCACTGCAAGCTCTGCCTCCCGGGTTCCCGCCATTCTCCTGCCTCAGCCTCCCCAGTAGCTGGGACTACAGGCACCCGCCACCTCGTCTGGCTAATTTTTTTGTTGTATTTTTTAGTAGAGACGGGGTTTCACCGTGTTAGCCAGGATGGTCTGGATCTCCAGACCTCGTGATCCGCCCGCCTCGGCCTCCCAAAGTGCTGGGATTACAGGAGTGAGCCACCGCGCCCGGCCCACTTTTCCCTCTTATAAATTAGGCATGATGGTGACATTCGCAGGCTCCACAGTGCTCTTATGAGCACTTATGCATTACAATGTGTAACTGACTTGGAAAAGTGTGTGGCACTGAGGCTTTATTAAGGCCAAATAACAAACAAAGGTGTCTTCATTGAGTCTTTCAGGTACGTTCCTTAACGTCTAATTTCCTGACAAACACATGAATATGACATTATTATTCCCATTTTATATGTTAGGAATCAGCGTGGTGGCTCACGCCTACAATCCCAGCACTTTGGGAGGTTGAAGCAGGCGGATCACCTGAGGTCAGGAGTTCGAGACCAGCCTAGCCAACGTGGTGAAACCCTGTCTTTGCTAAAAATACAAAAATTAGCCAGGCGTGTTGGCGGGCTCCTGTAATCCCAGCTACTCAGGAGGCTGAGGCAGAGGTTGCAGTGAGCCGAGATCGTGCCATTGCACTCCTGCCTAGGCGACAAGGGCGAAACTCCATCTAAAAAAAAAAATCTGAGGCTCAAGAGGCTAACCGAATTGCCAGGCCAGGCATAAGTCCTTTAACTGGCCCACAATTGTCTGTAGTAGCGAGCAGGTTGTCTGCAGCCCTTGTTAAATAATGCTTAATGAATGCCCAGAAAAGCAACTCCCAGCCTACTAATTGAAATATTCACCAGGGTACTTGTCCATTTACATTCCATGTTACTCCCCAATGGACTTGGGGAGGCTGATAAAAATGACAATCACAAATAGTTGAAGAGGAGGAAAAGATTTGCAGTATTTTAAGATGTCACCACCCAGAACTAAATCAATGATTCTTGATATCATGTGGGTCACGAACACTTGGAGATTCTGATGGAATTATGAATCTTATCTTTAGAAAAACGAACATATCATAACCTTTCATACATACTCAAAAGTCTAACAGATACCATGCTCATCCGGGGAGTCCGTGATCACTCTTGACTAGAAACTCTTTTGGAGTCTTACATCAAGAAAGAAAAGAGAAAGTGATAAACAGAAATGTCACTAATGGCATATCTTGTAATTGTGGAAATACAGTAACCATTCTGAAACTCTGCTACCCTAAGCAAGCATGGGAAAGGAGGGCATTCATTAGCAATTGGGAGATAAAGGAGAAAAGCTGATAAGACATCTGAAACTAGACATTAATTCTGAGTGAGCAAAATTAACAGCAATGCATGTGAATATGTGTATGTACAAACAGTTATCTATATCTGCATTTATATTCTACCTGTCTATCAATACATACATATGCATCTGATTCAAAGGGAGCAGAAATGGAGGAAATCTCAAATATTTGTTATATGAGGAACTATGAATATGAAAAGAAACTGAAAACTATATTGTTGGAGAGAAGATTGAGGAAGTTTTTTTTCTAAAAAAAGAAAAAAGGAATTAAGGAGAGAACAGAAAATAACAAATATGAGTAAGAGATTGCATTTCTTATCTTTTCTCCATGATTATTGAGAACGGTGATGAAAACCAGAGAGTGAGATGACAATCCACTATAAAGAAGTCATTGGTGTGAAAAAGGGGAATAATGTGCCTGGAGGAGAGTTTTGTAAAATTAGAGGAGTTTGCTCCAAAGCCAGATTATCAGTTGGTGGATGTGTTATAAAGATAATTAAGGAAAATGTTAAGGTCTTCATCAGTCTTCTATTATTATGATCTGAGATCATACCCCTGAAACAGAATTTGTTAAGGTCCTGGGTCAACAGACTACAGTCTTTCTAACTTTATTTATATATAGTCATTCAGACTTATATGGCTTTCAAAACTAGCCTTTAGGAATATAAAACCTACATAAGACTTTGTTCAATGCATTGTCCCAGAGGTATTGGTGAAATCACTACATAAACTTCAGACTTTGACAATAATTTATACATCTTTTAAACAATCTGTTGACTTTATTAACATTCTTAATGTTTTCAGGAGTACTGTGAGACCACCAAGTGTTCTATCTCTACATACCTTATCTGCCCCACTATAATAGCCACTTCACATTATTCATCTATATGTATATAATTTAATTGTATGTAATCCTAACAACACATAGTAACTACTACATATAAGGAAAGCATTTTATGGAACAATTTTATAAAACCAGTGACTAAGGTTAAAAGGAAAAGAAAATAATTGTTTACCAACAGAAGCAAAATATGCCAAATAAAAATTCTCACATTTTTATTAGTATGTTTGCATTGCATTCTTAACTCTAGTTTGTAAGTTCCATTCATGAAAACAGAAACCACAGCAGTTTTATTTACCTGTTTTCACAGCGGGAGCACAGTTCTTGCCACATAATGTCAGAGGTATAGAATGGATGAATTAAAAACTGTATATAGAGTTTTGCAATATTTATTTATCTAACAAATACTGACTAAGTATATACCATATACCAGGTGCAGTTCTAAACTAAAGTAGAACAGTGACTAAAACAGGCAGTCCTTGATCATCTGGAATTTATATTCTAGTAGAAGAATTCGTATGTTGGTACTTCTCATCCCTGTGGTGTGGGGAAGAATACTTATTCCCAAAAGATAGTGATGGAAGATTTCTCAGAATTAAGGAAAACTTGTTAAAATTCACTTTTCAATTTTTAATTGAGTCATCTCTATAAGGAAGAGCCCTATAATATTGGAATTACAACAGTACTTTCCAATCCTTAGGCATTTTGACCCATCTGAAGAACCTGACTCAGGGGCAGGCCCAGCAATCTGTGTTTTAGAAGCCCTCCAGGTGATTCTGATGCACATGAGACTATAAGAATAACAGCTCCAAATCAATGACACATAAATTTAACTGCATCTTAGAATCACCTTGGGGAGATTTTAAAATGCCCATACCTGGGTCTCATGCCCAGACATTCTGATTTAATTAGCCAAGAGTGGAGCCTGAACATAAGGAATTTTTGAAGTCCCCAGGTGATTCTTCTGTGCATCCATATTTGAAAACTACTGCCGTACAACATCATCAGGATTTGCTACCTAAGCGATCTGTCTCTCCTTACTATAATTTCCCTGTGAAATTTCATCTATACTTTATCTGCATTCTTATTCATACAATAATGATTCCCTGGTCTATAAATCTTCCCCACATTGTAGGGTCTTTATGAGAATGCTTCTACCAGCATGTATTGCAGATATGTCAGGTTGAGCACATTCAAAACTACACATGTGCCCCTGCAATTTGCTCCCTCCCCAGAGGCCGGATGGGGCAGCATTGGTGAGTTCAGGCTCCAGACAGAGCTGCCTCACTCCTCAGCTCCAGAGACAATGTTCACGTCACTCTCTTTGTGGATGGCACCTCTGGTGCTGCGCTGAGACAATCTGAAGCATGGGGGCTCTGCCCTGTTCTGCTGGGTTTGAACAGTGCCAGACAAAGGGGAACTGACTTAAACTCTTTGTACCTCAGTTTCCTCCCCTTTGAAATGGAAATTATAAAACATACTGCTAGGGTTATGCTGATGATCAAAAGAACTGATTTATGCGGCGCAGTACTGACATGGAGCAAACAATCAACTGTAAACAGATGTGCTGGAAATAGATCAGAGCCACTGTTAAAAGTAAGAAAGTGAAAGGCCCAAGATATTGTCAGGGCAGTAGTTATCACCTCCTTAGACTAATGCTACCACAATTTGCAAAACCATTGCCTATCCGTTCCTCTTTGTTACTTTCTTTATTCATTCAATAATCCCTTGGAGCTCATTTCCCTAATTTTTCTGTATGCATCTTCCCCTCCTTTCTCTTGCCACAGAGATATTTCAAGACTTACGTTTTCTTCTTTAATTGAAATGGTGGCTTCTGTTCTGATCTATCTATGTCCACCCCATCTGCTTGCAATCTTTCCCTCACATTGCCAGCAGAAAATCCCGCTTAAGAGTGAATAACACTCAAAATAAAACACCCATCAGATCCCTCCCTTTGACTAAAATGTGTCCACATCTCCCAGCTGCCTGCAGTTACAGCCCCATCCTTTACAAAGCCCAGGCAACCTGTAACCACGTGTGACTAATCACACACGGTCGCCATTGTTGTCTTCCTTGTCGGCCTCAGTATTAGATTATTTGCATCTTGAAGAGGGTGGTTGCGTCTCTTTCATCTCTAAAATCTCAGTGACTGAACAGTGTCTTGTGTACAGAGGTGTTCCGTAAATTCTCGAATGAATGGAAGAAAAGAAGATTCACATGCTGGCAGGCTGGAGGAACAGAGGTAGAAATAGATAGAGGGGGTCATGGAGGGTGGTGGAGTCATAATACAGTTCAATGTGGCCAGGCATCATGGTGAATGCCTCTAATTCCAGCGTTTGGGGAGGCTGAGGAGGGAGGATCTCTTGAGCCCAGGAGTTCAAGACTAGCCTGGGCAACATAGCAAGACCCTGTCTCTATAAAAAGTACAAAAAATTACCTGGGCATGGTGATGAATGCCTGTAGTCCCAGTTACTCTGGAGGCTAAAGCATGAAGGTTACTTGAGCCCAGGACTTCAAGGCTGCAGTGAGCTATGATTGTGCACCGCACTCTGGCCTAAATGACCAAGCAAGACCCTGTCTTTAACAACAAAAACAAAAATATAGTTTAATGTAAACTATTGCTCATATTTTAACGCTATGAATTGCCAGAAACATCAAATAGAAGACATACTATTAGCAGAAACATAACTGAGCACATAGAAAGCATACAGAGTATATATTGTGGTCAGATGAAATAAAAGAGAGAAACTACCTTATCTGTTTCACTGTTTGGAAAAACAGGATCGATTAAGCATTCAGAAGGATACATAGATAGATCCAAGGGACACTAAATGAGCTAAAATATTCTTATTGTTAGGAAAATCAGGTATAATTCTGGCCTAATGGCAAGCCTGTAATTTTCCTGAGTGAACAGTGTTATACTGTCTTCTAAGCCTGTCTTTCAACGTGTGTAAAGAATATAATGAAAAGGAAACGAAAGTTTTCTTTGTGGTATCAATTCAGAAATGACTCAGCCAGTTCTGTGCTATTGTGTGTGTGTGTTTTTCTTTTTCCGTTTCTCTGTGAAACTATCTTAAGATGTTTTAGTGATACTTCCAGAGTGTTCATTTCAGGAGGTTTAGGGCTTCATTTCAGGAGGTTTAGGACATCTTGGCTCATCCTAGGGAGGCTGAAATTACGGAAAAAGTAAAATACAGTTCCACTGGCTCAGTTTCACTAGTGTGGTGAAATCACATCAAGCCCTCCCTCAGCAGACCTGGCCACAGAAGGCACACTGAGGGCTGCAGGAGGCATCCTCCTACATATGGCTGAATTTTGCCTCCTGCAGTTTCTACCAGTCGTCAGTTCTTGCAAGACTGACGAACATCATATTGGGAGTGGCTACAGTCATGGAATTCTCACTGCTGCCTCATTACCCTGCCTTTCCTACCTCCACTTTGAACCTAAAAATAACTTTGGAGAAGAAGAATACATTTCAAAAGTAATTTACAAATCTAGACTTTGGTTGCAAAGTCTGTCCTGGACATTCGATTCTGCATATAAACACTGCTGGTTCAAGTAGAACGTCTGAACCCACTCACAGAGACCATTCACCTCGGAAACAGGCAAAGGCCTGTGTTACATGAGGGTGTTCACGTACTAGGACTGTGGTTCTGGGAGTACTTTGCAAGGTGGATTTCATAGTCATATCCTGTGTGGTATTCACAATACTAACAAGTGTGACATGGCCACTGACCACTCACAGACTCACGATCCACCAGCATAAACTTGAGCTGTAAACATCAACTATAGCTACAAGATGCAAACCAGTGCACAATCAGCTGTGTTTATATCCGATTCCTGGATTAGTGGTTTTAAACATTGCTGCACACTAGAATCATCTGGGAACTTTAGATGATAATGATGTGTCAATGTATGTTCATTGATTGTAACTAACATACCGCTCTGGTGTAAGACGTTGATAGCGAGAGAGGCTGCACATGTTTGAGAGCAGGGGCAGATATGGAAATTCTGTGTACTTTCTGCTCAGCTTTGCTGTGAATTTAAAACCGCTCTTAAAAAAAATGAGGACTATTAAAAAGAAAAGGACTGGTTATATTTGGACTTAATATTGGTTGTGACATGGATATGGGATTTTGGAGAGTGCTCAAGTAATTTTGTAAGGCATAAAACTTTCAGAACTTTGTGTTGGATCAGTTGAATTTTTAACACTATTAGGCTTCTTTTTCACGGCAGAGGGATGCCAATCACCATCATGCTTTACTGGTTTCACAATTTAAAAAACACAGGTGAGTACTGAAATAAGGATGTGCACTTGCAGTCAATATTCAGATTTCTAGACAAGAGTGTGCAACTTCAAATTCTAAGTTTATTCCAGACTTTGAAGAGTTAACTGATGCATCTCTAAGTCAACCAGTTTCCTTCTCTGTCCTATCTGCCTTTGTCACAAAAGGAAATTCACATAAATTGAATATGCTTTCTTATAGGCTTCCTATCATTCAATAGGTTTAGCTAAGGTTCTAGTGCAGCAAATTTTTCCATTGGTTGGAAAGTTGAACTTGACTTTTGCATTTCTAAAATGCTCAAATTCTATGATACATATTTTTTTCTTAATGCTACCTAAAGTTTAAAGTAAAAAATCAAAGCTGACAAACCAGAAAATAAAATATTATGCATTGGTAAAAGAAAATAAATAAGTTTAAAAGTGTTATGCAACACTAAAATAAACAGTACAGTTGGAAAAGCTTAATTCACTGAGTTGAATGAAATATAGGTAAAAATAGCAAAGTTCTCATCTTTGAAGAAAAATAATAAATGCAATTACTTCAATAGTTGGTAGGTTTATGAAAATACAATTTATATCCTATTGATGTATCATGTAAAAATAAATAATAACAATTGCTATCAAGACTGAAATATTGTAGAAAGGAGAATTACTTCTCCAAAAGCTATGGAAAAACTCAGAATTCATAGTGTGATTGCAAACTCAGTAAGTGCCCAATAAATATTTGCTGAAGATGTAAGAATTATAACAGGGCGACTTCAGATATACTAGTTCTAACCACTAACAGGAATAAAATGAGTACACATAACAATAGTTTTTTTTTTTTTTTTTTCTGTTCCTGACTATACAGTGAAAGAAATTTCAATAAAATAGCAAGTGTTTCCAAACTAGACATTTATTTCTACTGCCTTTTTTGAAGGCTCATTCATTTGTAGTTTTTATTCTTAACAAAGAGAACTGTACACTGACACAACTGATTTTCTGAAAAGTTAGAAAAGAAAGAGTAATGGGTGATGTGAATACAATAAAAATTGCAAGGTACCTGCAGTCAATAGTATCAATAATGAAGAGGTGTAATGGTGACTGTATTAAAGAGCTGGGTGATTTGAATTATTAACAATCCACAACTCTTGCCAATTCAAGGTACAGTTGCTCATGAGAAATACACTTATGTTCTTCCCACATTAAGATCCTCACTTTTGTATATATTTATAAAGCTGCTGTATGTGAGGTACAGAAATGTCAAGGAATCCTTTTGGATCTGTGAAATATTTCAGCCATAATTTACAAATGCAGCGAATCCTGCATCTAAACTTTTCCAGCTATCCCCTGTCCCAGCACACCCCATCCCATTTTACTACACATAATCTGTCATTCTGCCCCTCTTCTTTCTTCTTTTTTCTGTGCCCTTCATCCCACCCCAACACACACACACACATACACACACACACACACACACATAATTTGTAACCCAGAAGTCAATATTTGTCACGTTCAGAACTGTGGCATTTAAACAACTCCATTCGTGTCCTGCCACAAACCTGGAAGAGGTTGACTAATATTTGCACTTTCTTGGGCATTAGTAATGATGAAAGGGTACATAGAAAAATGCAGAGCATTTATTAAATGATTGATGAAGACAAAATAAAAACTTAATTTAGTATCATGAGATATGTCTAGTTGTTCTGATTTCTTGCTTCTCATGGAATCATATTGAAAAAAGAAAACCAAGCCTCCTTTGCTCTTTCTCTGAGAGGATAGGGATTATCCATTACCCCAGAGGGCTTCAGCAAATATAATTCATTTTTGCAATTACCACCTCTTTCTATTCATTTCATGTTTGCAAATGGAATAGTAAAGCTAAATAAAACGTATTTTTTTAGACCACGCTCATCAAACAAGGCAAACCATAGCCTGTGGGCCCAAAGGAACCAGTGGCCCGGCCTGTCTTTCCGTTCTGCCCTCAAGCTAATAATGGCTGATACAGATGAACATTTACAGTTGATCTGTGATGGCAACACTAACTTTAACTCCAGTGAAGGAAACGATATTCCCCTCAAGAAAAGAATCCCATTCTTCCATAAGACCTGTATTACAAAAAGGTGTGCTCTATTATTACATTCTGAATTTCATCAATGAAAATCGTATGCAGATATGTTTCCTTGTTGTTCTGTTAGGACGTGCATAACATCCCCGAGGCTGCCCTTGGCCAACAAAGCCTCAACTGTTTCCTCTCTGGCCCTTGACAGAGTTTGCGAAGCTGTGATTTACATAACCAGTATTTTCTCGGAGGGTAAAACCAGGATTTCCAAAGACCAAGCCTCCCCAAAACACATGGGAAAAATGATGTTGATGCCCCTGCCCTCCGCCCCCTGAAAACTCACTCTGCCTCCACCTCCTCCCTCCCCTCGTCTAAAGCAGGCTGGCAGGCAGGTCTCATCTACAGTCCTGACACTCAGATCATCACTCTACTCTTCCCCCACACAGTAACTCTCTCATTCCCTTCAGTAAAACCCTCATTCCCCCGCAAGTCAGAACTCCCAGAACCCCTGCCTGCCTCAGGCTGTGCTCCCTGCCTCTCTGCCCGCCCACCCTGTGCCTCCCGGCCCTCCAAGGCGGAGGTGGGGTTGGGGAAGAAAAGGGTAAAAGGAAAAAGTCGTTATTTAGCAGTCGCTGGTGCAATCAAGCAGTTTCCAGAGGCAGCAACAAATGATAATAACTCTCTGGTGTTTTTGAGGGGTTTGTCCGAGGCTAACCCCTATTTCCAGGAATCTCTCTCCTGAAGTCCCCTAACTCACACTACTGTGTTTTCACCTGCCTGCAGCCATGCCCTTGCTTCCTTCAGCCGTGCTGTGCTGAGTTCCTCTTAGGGAGGGATGAGAGGCATCCCAGGCTGTCTGAGGACACCACTTAAGGCAGCCACTTCCCAGAGGCAGACTCTCCTGGAGGCATGGGCACCCTCAGCATCTCTGGCCAGGAGCCCTTTTGATAGAAGTGGTTTAGACACCTTTGCACTGTGCCCCTAAGCTGCAGGGACCCAAACCAAGCCCTCCAGCTGGTGCATGCTCAGTCTCAAGCACACAGAGCTTGTCTCATCTTGTGACAGCTCCACTACTGCTCTCCTGCAGGGACATTCACCCTGCCTTTCAAAGCCTGGTGGCATTTGCATTCTTCACTCTATAGCAATTCCACTCACACGAGTCTGTATCGTGTTATTCCGTTTTCTTCTTTATTTGTTTGTCTATTATTTCTCTCTCTGTTATGGGCCACATTTGTGTCCCTGAAAAATTCCTTTGCTCTCATACCCAGTACCTCAGACTGTGACTGTTTGGAGATAGGCCCTTTAGAGAGGGGATTGAGGTAAAACGAGGTCATATGTGTACCCCTCCTCCCTTCCAATATGACTGATGTCCTTCTATGAAGAGATTAGCACACACAGGCACACGGACACACACTCATAGAGGGAGGACCACGTGAAGACACAAGCGGAAGGCAGCCATCTACAAGTCCAAGAGAGAGGCCTCAGACGAACCAACTCTGTTGACACCTTGATCTCAAACTTCCGGCCTCCAGAATTGTAAAAAATAAAATTCTGTTATTTAAACCACCCAGTCTGCCGTCCTGTGGCAGCCCCAGCAACCAATCATACTTCCCCATTAGAATATAAGCTCCACGAAGCGTACCGTTTGGGCACCTGGGGCAGAGTTGAATGCATGGATGGCTGAAAGTAGCCCCGCATCTATTAAGTCCTAATGCGAATTTTTCTGGAGAACTTGCAGAATCACACTGATGGAAATAGTAGTCTGGATATCCCTAAATTCTAACTTTTGGGTTTTGTGCATTTATTGTTTCCATTTTTTTAAAATAAATATTGAGTTACGTATCAGTTTTACCATCTCACGTTACAAATGCAAAGTTAAACTACAGAAGAATAACAAGATTTGCACAAGTTCATATAACTAAGTAGCAACGCAGGTAGTATTAGAATCTGGAGATCTTGGCTTTGATTCTAGAAACATTCCTCTAGCCCTTTCTTGCCCCTCTTTGGCTTTATAAGTAGAAGAGAAAAAGTGGTTGGTAAAGATTGCTGAAGCATTAAGAATTTGTTAATGTATACTTTGACCTGTCACAGTTCAGCACAGATAAGAATATAGGTTCAAACCCTGCATCCAAGTGTTTGAGGCCCTCCATGCTATGGCCCCACCAGCTGGCCAGCTCTGGTTCTTACCATCCCAGTGTTTGGACGAACGGAGGCAAGATGGTGCACTTCCGGGTTCTTCTTAACCAACTTTTCCCGCGCGCGAAAATGCAGCCGGCGACCCGGGAAGGTGCAGACCAACTAGGCATGCGCCAGGTGACGTCAATCCGAAGAGACCAAGATTTACCTGGTCGCACCTGCGGAACGCCCCTGACACGCCCGTGCCCCGCCTATTGCCCTCCCACTCCTAGAAAAGCCGCTCAGGAGGCACGCCACGCCCGGCCTTCCTCAGTCCTCCATTCCTGTCGGGATGTCAGGACTGCGGGAACTCCGTCCGAGAGCCCCACCGGGGGGTTCTGTCGGCCTTCTTTGCCAGAGGCTGACAGACCTCTTCCCCACACCTTAGGTGACCAAAATAAACTTGCAGTTTTGCTCCTACCCTTGCCTAGTCGCTGGTTCTTTTGTACCCGCTCTGGTGGTCTTAGAAAAACAAATCACTCAGTATTTTCCAAATCAGGCCATCAGCACACTTGACTCCTTTGCTCCTCCTCAAGCACAAGCTGAGGCTCTATCAGCCAGCCCTTCCTCTTCCAACAGCTGTGATGCCCTTCTCAGGCTGCCCTGTGTATGACCTTCTCGGATCGCTCCTTCACGACGCCCCCCCATGGCCCCTGGTGATGTCAGAGTTCCCTCCACTCCTGACTTCTGTGGGACTGTCCACCGTTGTGTTTCATTTACATGATTTGCATTCTCATATGTGTTCAAGTAATTTTTCTGTTCTTAAACTATGTGTGTCTAGGTATGGACTTGTCTCTATTGTATCTTATTGTGCCTGATTCATTTATGACTTAACCTTTCAGTGACCAACAAATGGGCGGCTTTGTTTCAGTTCTGTCTGTGACACATGTTATTCTGTTGGTACGTGGTGCTGGATGAGGAATCCTCAGTCTCTCCATTGTGGTCACTGTG
This sequence comes from Rhinopithecus bieti, assembly GCF_001698545.2. NCBI lineage: Eukaryota > Metazoa > Chordata > Mammalia > Primates > Cercopithecidae > Rhinopithecus > Rhinopithecus bieti. The sequence continues at coordinate 667,031 of NW_016825370.1, read as the reverse complement.
CAATGGAATTAGAATCTAAATCATGATTATTTTCAGTCGCGTTGCTATTGATGATGATATTGACTGCATTTTCTTCTAAATGAGAAGCATTGTTAAAGTCAGACTGAATTCAAATATATTTTGAGGCTAGATAATAATGATGAGAACTGAAGATATAATTTCTGGATAGAATCATTAGGGGTGACATGAAAAATGAACTTGATCTTATAAGATAATATTTTTCAATATAGGATCGGATCATGGGTAATTAGATCGATTGATTGCCTATGTGTTTACACACAATGGACTCCCCTAAACACTCATCCATCTCAGTTGATATTTATAAATAGCAATTTTAAATGGGATTTAGATTAGTTCTTTAGCCTCCTAGCAGTGACAAATAAATCATGAGATGTTCTCCATGGTTACAGCATTTTATAATCACCTCCCAAGCAATTCCTATTTTTTTTTTTTTTTTTTTTTTAAGTTGCTGTTATTTCTATGCCATCATTGACCAGGATTCTTAATTCTTGCCGAAGTACTTGGAGAATTCTATCTTTCATTGGTCATAAAAAAAGAAAGGCTTGCTGATTTCCCAGTAATTTGTCTTTAGATATTTCCTAGGTTGTATTATGCAGACAAGTAATATTGTGCATATTATTAAATTTAATTTAAATCCTTATTTATGTTGAATTATAATTTGAAAAAGGCGGTTGTTTGTTGAAATATTTAACTTGAGGGCCAGGGCACGCGGTGGCTCAAGCTCTGTAATCCCAGCACTTTGGAGCACGAGACGGGTGGATCACGAGTCAGGAGATCGAGACCATCCTGGGCTATACGGTGAAACCCGTCTCTTACTTAAAAATACAAAAAACCTTTAGCGCGAAAGGCGGGCGCCTGAGTCCCAGCTTACTCGGGTATCTGAGGCAAGAATGGCAAAAACCCGGGAGCGAGCTTGCAGGTGGGCGAGATCCGGCCACTGCCTTCCAATCCTTGTGCATGCAAGACTCCGGCCAAAAAAAAAAAAAAAAAAAAAAAAAAAAAAAAAAAAAAATTATAACTGTGAAAAGGCGGTTGAAATAAAGAAAATGTAATTCTTTTCCTGTGAAGTGTAAAAGTTAGCTATATTGATTTAGAATCTTAACTGTCTCTGTTTCTGGATGCTTTCATTCCAGGCTGCATAGATATGGATAACGCATAATTTTAAAACTGCTCCTAATCAACTCTCTTCCTTTCCATTCATAATGATGTAATTTTAATCACTGAGGTAGAGGGAATCTTCCAATAGATATCCTGGGATATGAAAGAGATGTGTCATGATCAACAAAACCATAAAAAACCTAAACAATCTATGTAAAGAGCAGCCACTTGGATCCTGAGGAAGAAGTGAATGTAACCTGCTCCACTGTTTTTATGAACATCTGAACCTGCAGCTCCGATAGCCACTTCTTGTTATCTCCTATGGGCGGCCCTTAATAGGGTTTGAGTTCACTGGGTAGAAGTATGAGAAAAGAGAAAGGCGTTTCAAATATGGGGGATACAATAAATAGAGATTTGAATTTGATTATGTAAGTAGTATGTTTGGAGAAAAATTCTTTCTCAAGACATCAACTTTACAGCTCATCTTTTTTTTTTTTTTGGATGAACTTTTTTATATATACACAGTAAGTCCTTATTTAACTCAATGGATCAGAGACCAACATATACAACCTAAAGCTATAAAACACAGAAAAAATAACAGTGAGAATCTCTGTGATGTTGGACTAGGAGAAGGTTTCTCCAATGTGACACTAAACTCACAATTAGTTAGAACAAATTGATAAATTGGGTAGCATTTAAAGTACTTATGGTCTTCAAAAGACACTGTTAAGAGCATGAAAAGACAAGCCACAGGCTGAAAAAAAATTGTAAATGATGCCTCTGATAAAAGAACATAAAAAAATTCTCAAAATTTAATAATAAAATCACTGAGTAAATAAATATGAATAGATTTTAAAAGACACTACATTGAAAAACATACATGCATAGCAGTTAAGCACATGAAAAGATGCTTGGCCGGGTGCGGTGACTCAGGCCTGTAATCCCAGCACTTTGGGAGGCTGAGGCGAGCAGATCACGATGTCAGGAGATCGAGACAATCCTGGCTAACATGGTGAAACCCCATCTCGACTAAAAATACAAAAACGTTAGCTGGGCATGGTGGCGGGCGTGTGTAGTCCCAGCTACTCAGGAGGCTGAGGCCGGAAATGGCGTGAACCCAGGAGGTGGAGCTTGCAGTGAGCCAAGATTGCACCACTGCACTCCAGCCTGGGCAACAGAGCGAGACTCTGCCTCAGAAAAAAAAAAAAAAGATGCTTAACATGGTAAGTCATTATGGAAATGCAAATTAACACCGTAATGAAAAAGCACTACATGTATATTAGAATGCCTAAAATGGGTAAGACTGACAATAAAAGTGTGAATAAAACTGGGGAGGACTCACAAGTCTTGTGCACTGCAGTAGAAGTGTAAAATGACACAACTACTGTGGAAAACAGTTTGGCAATTTCTTAAATAGGTAAATGTGCACCAACCATACAATCTAGCTGTTTAACTCCTATTTACAAAAAAGAAATGATGAATTTGTCCACATGCAAAGTGTACACTAATGTTCACAGCAGCTTTCTCTGTAATAGCCAGAAACAGGAAACAGGCCCAATGGCCATCACAGGTGATCCTTCACAAATTTGGTATACAACGCTATACCACATAGCAATAAAAAAAAAGTATTGACACATACTACAACATGGATGTTCTCAAAAATAATTACACTTAGTGAAAGAAGTCAGATCAAAACAAAGCACACATTGCATGATTGCATTTATATAAAATTATAGAGAATGCAAACCAGTGTATAGTGACAGAAAGGAGATCAGTGGTTGCCTGAGGACAGGAAGGAGAAATAGGAATTATCAAAGGTCAGGAAGAAAGTCTTGTGGGTGGTGGATATATTCATTATCTTGATTGTGGTGATGGTTTCATGGTGGTATACATATGCCTAAACATCAATCTGTATATATAGCAAACATGGACAGTTTATTTTATATCAAGTATACCTAAATAATGCTGTTTGAAAACACAACGTGAAGAATATGTGTAAGTAGTGACTTGGAGGGCACGCTAAGATATGTTAAACCAAAAGTTGCATACAGGAGCGTATATAGGGTGCTATATTTGGCATAAAAAAGAAAGGAAAATAAGAACATTTGTTTGTATTTCTTGATTTTGCATAAAGGACAAGCCCAAAGTAATGAAACAATTATTGGCGCAGAGTGAGCGGGGAGAGAAATGGGAGTGAGAATTTTCAGTTTGTGGCCTCTTGTTTCATTTTAATTTTTACCAAGTAAATATGCTCTTTCAAAACAGTGTAATCAAAACATGGCTACAACTCAAATATCTATCAACTGATGATTGGATAAATAAAAGGTGATATAATCATTCAATGAATGATCATTCAAAAATAAAAAGAGGCTGGGCACGGTGGCTCGTGCCTGGAATCCCAGCACTTCGGGAGGCCATGGTGGGTGAATCCCCTGAGGTCAGGAGTTTGAGACCAGCCTGGCCAACAAGGCAAAACCCCGTGTCTACTAAAAATACAAAACTTAGCTGGGTGTGGTGGCACGTGCCTGTAGTTCCAGCTACTCAGGAGGCTGAGGCATAAGAATCGCTTGAACCTGGGAGGCAGAGGTTGCAGGGAGCCAATATTGTGCCACTGCACTGCAGCCTGGGTGACAGAGCAAAACTCTGTCTCAAAAAAACATAAAAAATTAAAATTAAAATTAAAATTAAAATTAATAAAGTACCGTTACCTGCTACAACATGGATGAACCTTGAAAACACTATATTAAGTGAAAAGAAGCCTGTCACAAAAGGCCACCTATTATATGATCCAATTTATATAAAGTGTCCAGAACAGGCAAATCCACAGAGACAGAATTTAGATCAGTAATGGCCAGGAGCTCAGAGGGGATTGGTATAACTGCAAATAAGTTTGAAGTTTATTTTAGAGTGATAAAATGGTCTACAATTGTGTTGTGGTGATGATTGCATACATTTATAAGTGAACTAAAAACAATTGAGTCATACACTTTAAGTGGCAAATGGTGTATTGTGTGGATTCTAATCTCAATCAGGTTGCTAAAAATGCTGTTGCATAAATATTCACGAAATTCACACTCTATTTGGAAACTTCTGTGTATATTATTTATTTTTTTTTTAATACCCACTCATTGAGGAAAATGGATATTAGAGTCTCTATTTGACAGACACAAAGAAATAATGCATTACTTCTTTCCCCATCTAACAGCAAATGAGTCAAGAGTAGAACCATTTGAAAACCTAAACTGATATACTTCCACCTATGCAGGCTCATCAATAACCCCACCCACACTTACATATATGTGCGTTTTCATATGTGGTTCCACCACGGCTCCCATGTACTCTGCCGTGAGATAAGCTTTTTCACGAATAGGAACTGACCAGCTGATGGACTCAGAAAATTTTCGCCAAACCAACTCCTGCTGACAGGTGTAAAATAATCAAATATTGAATGATCCTTGGAGTGAATGGGAGGTCATTCTAGGGTTCATTAAACTATATTTGAACTGATCAATTAATGAGTCAAACTTAATATCGCGTGACTTATCAATGAAATGTTCATTCAAGTTTTCTAGTCTGTGTTATGAAAAGAAACTAAAACTTTAAATCCAGATGGGTGGTCTGGAGACAAGACCAGCTGTGCGGAGAAAATGACAGGACAAAAAGACACAAAGTCTAAGGTAGATAAGCCTGTCATGGCAAAAGTTACAGAATCAGGTCAATAAAGTGTCAGCATTTCAGTGCAGAAAAAGTACAAATTAGGAGCTTAGAAATAACTTAACTTGATTAAATTAGAAGGCTACAGGATAAGAAGACCACACACAGCAAGTGAAAAATAAACCTAGATCTAATTATTGTTCTTTCAAATTATTTAGAGAATCATTATAATTGGAAACAAAAATTCCATGCTGACAGAGGTGACAGCGTTCTTCAGGAACTGCCACCCTAATGCAAAACCACAGAATTAAATAGAGCTTCTATTTATCATCACACTCAAAGACAAGCATGGAGGCAAAAACTTACAACTTGAGAGAATTGAAAAACAAAGCAGAAAATAAGCATAAGTGAAGCTGATCACTTAACCTGAATTTAATAGAGAATAAAAAGCAGACTATTTACCCCAAAGCTATGTACCTTTTAGCCATCGTAAGTGGTCTTGCTACTACTTTTCCAAGTATTTTACTCTTAATTTAGGCATCTAGTAAAAACTGTGACATTTTCCTGTGTAAAATGAGGGGGAAAACATTCTGAATATTTTAAATGCCTGGATTATGTCTATTTCCGAATCAGCTTCCTTTGCTTTCTTTACACAAATATTAGAATTAAGAAATATATTTATACATAAGGAAGAAGAAAGGAAAAGTTTAGAGTTTCCTTCTTGGATATAAACAAAAAGAAAATCCTTCTCCTTCACTTCCAGAGCCAAGGGGGACAATGAATACATTGTAATATTTGGACAAATGTAACTAATGCTTCTGAACTTGAGAAAATCTGGAAGAACAGACTCCCAGGAATTCCTTGGTGTCTGAACATATGCCTTGGCCAAACGCTTGCTCTCTCACCCAGGGTACGTAGATCATTACCGGTTTTAAGAAAAAAGAAATTTGTATTTAAAATTCCACTTTATTTTATAATCATGATGCCACAAAGCCCAAGTCCAACGAATGCTCTTGGAAAAAATGCTCCAGGTAAGCCATTTCCCAAATACTCTCCTACCCTATGTTCCTCCACATCCGAAAGTTTACGCTATTCAAGCTCTACGCGTTCTATATAGATGAAGACAATTGATAAACAGCCTGTGGGCATCCCTTACAAATTAGAAACCATGTGAGAAAAGAAAGACTGGTACAGTCACGAGGTTCTATCAGGGTCAGGTTGGCTGACTGTCCTTCCAACCCTTCCAAAGCCATTTTGGACTTCCTTTGCTATGGCACTTGTCTTTTCCAGCTGCCTCCGCATCACACTCCATCGGGCCCTCGATCTCGCCCCTCCATCCTCGTCCCATTGCTCACATTACTAAATGTTGCTTTAGAGGAAGGGCTGCAGTGGGAAGGACACATGGTGGAGACAAAAGACCTTTTTCTTCCTTCTCTCCCTCTTGCCCCCACATCTCCTCCAGGGCCATTTCAACAACCCAGCACAATGCTCATAGGAAACGGTATCAAGAGTCAGGAAGCGTCTGAGCATTTGCCCTACTTTATTTTTTATTTTTATTTTTTATTTATTTATTTATTTTTTGAGACGGAGTCTCACTCTGTCGCCCGGGCTGGAGTGCAGTGGCCGGATCTCAGCTCACTGCAAGCTCCCTCTCCCGGGTTCCCGCCATTCTCCTGCCTCAGCCTGCGGAGTAGCTGGGACTACAGGCGCCCGCCACCTCGCCCAGCTAGTTTTTTGTATTTTTTAGTAGAGACGGGGTTTCACCGTGTTAGCCAGGATGGTCTCGATCTCCTGACCTCGTGATCCGCCCGTCTCGGCCTCCCAAAGTGCTGGGATTACAGGCTTGAGCCACCGCGCCCGGCTGCCCTACTTTAAAACTAGCACATTAGTCTGTGACAGTCTCAGGGATGCTGGCAGAACAGACAAGATTCATGGGGCCAGGAAGGACAGTCTAGTATTCACACTAACAGCTGTAGCCAGAGTAGCAGCATTTGTGCTATTTACACCTGCCTCAGTACTCCAAAGGGAGTGTAACTATGGCCAGGTGATGCCTGCCTAGCCAGTGAGCTATGTTAATAGTACAGAAAGTCTGAGCTTAAGGAACCCAAATCTTTTATAAAACCTTCAGAATTGGAGGTATACCAGAGGGGAGCATTATCTTCATTATACAGAACAGTAAGCATGCCTGGCTTTTGCTCTGAGGGAGACACCATCTCTGTTTTCCAAGACTCTTCCCTGTACAGACCAGTGAAAAAGACAGTCAACAATGGGCAGTCAGGGCTTTTCTCAGAAGATGAGCAGAAACACAGGAAACCCAGGGAGGATGATCTCCCAACACATCACTGTGCCACTGCCACTAGTGAGAAAACAAGTCAACCCTGGCAAGAATGCCTCTGCCTCCTAGGAGAGCTTCATGGGAATCTGATTGAAAGCAAATAAAGAAATGAATCAAAACAAAGCCCTCTGAAATTTCACAGGGACCACAGACAGCCCTTAGGGATGGAAAGGGAGGAGCAGGCACCCTGAAGAATATCTGATCTTCTCATGAATCTGCACGGACAGATCAAGGGCAATACCTGTCGGCAGCCAAAATTAAAGCAAACCACCTTGACTTTACTGAACAAGATAAAAAGGAAAATAAATAAATAAACAAATAAGTGGTCATTAAAGTCCTGCAGAGAAAACCAAGAAGTGAGTGGCTTTCTTTGAGGATTTACAGATGCACAAATTCAGTCTTTCTCTTCCCTCTTCATGGCCGACCCCACCTCTTAACCCCTTCACGCTGAAGCCCCTGTTTTAAAACAGCACAAGTGATTTCTGGGATCGTAGGCAGCTCTTCCGTCACCACTCAGAGAAGGGACGAGGTGGGAGAGCCCTTGAACTCATGAGCATGGCTGCAACTGCTGCAGAGATGTTTTCAGGTTGGAGGAATGAACACAACCACCAAGCAACCACTTCTAAAGGAAGATGTTTTCTAGGCAACTTTTCTGCAAGGTTTTAGAATATAACCATTTGCTGGTGAATGATCATCTTTATATATCATGTGAAGACATTTAAAGGTTGATTGATCTGGCAGCTTTTTGCAAAGATTTTGAATGAACATAGTCACATCGTACAAACATCGCAGTCTACAAAAAAAAAAAAAAAAAAAAAAA